>NW_023654253.1:89190-92977 GCF_015228065.2 Penaeus monodon
TCAAGTTATCAAAATTTCTTTTTTCCATTTTATCTCATTTTTGCTATAATCATTTTGAATTATTATTTTTTTTAAAAATTTGAAAAATATCAAAAACAAAAAAAATTTTTGGATAACTTAAAAATTTTTCGAGTTTTTTTTTTATTTTAATTTTTTTTTATTTTTTCAATATAGAAATTCTTTTAATTCTTTTACTGTTTAATAATATTTTTCAATATAATTTACAAAATATTTAATTTAAATTATACAAGAAATTATCATATTTTTAATTTTTATATAAAAAATTTGATTATTGATTATATAATTTTAATAATAAAAAAAAAAAAATAATAAAATAAATAATAATAAAATAATAACATAATAATAAAACAATAATTTTTTTAATAATAATTAATAATAATAATAATATAATAATTTAATATTAATTTTTAAAAATAATAATTAAATAATCAAAAATAAAAAATAATTTAGTAATTAAAAGAAAAAATTATTTTAAAAATTTCAAATTTTTAAAATTTTTTTTTCCCTTTACCTTTTTGTATATTAACAATTTTGTTATTACCCTTATTAAAATTTTGAAAATCATCGAAAAATCAAAAAATTTCATTTTATAATTAAAACATTTTTCCAAATTTTCCCTTTTTCATTTTGGGGAATTTATTTTTTTTTATTTTTTGATTATTTTGGGAAATTCGTTTTTATATATTTTACATTTTATCATCAACAAAATTTAATTTTTTTAAATATTACCTACTAACATTTTTTTTTATTAATTTTATATCATTTTTTTAATTTAATTTTTAATTAATTATTATTTTATAATATTATTTTGCAAATACTATAAAAAAAAATAAAAAAAAAATAATAAAACAATAAAAAATTTTAAAAAAATTTTTATTTTATTTAATTTAAGATAATAATTTTTTATTTTAAAAATTTTTTAATTTATAAGAAAAATAATAATAATAAAAAATTAAAAATAATAATAAATAAAAAATAATAATAATAAATATAATATAATAATAATTACAAATAATAATAATCAAAATAATAATAAAAATAAAATAAAATAATAAATATTAAATAAAAATAATAAAAAAAAATTTGTTATTACAAAAAAAAATTTCTTTCTTTCAATTTTTTCCTCATTATTTCAGATTAATACGTTTTTGGAAATTTATTACTTTATTACCTAAAAATTTTGCAACAATCTCAGAGAAACGAAAAACGTCTTTTTGGAGTTTACTCTCAAAAAGGCTTTTTTCGCTAGATTTCCAGTTTTTTCGACTTTTGGGAATTATTTTTTTTCCCTTTTTTTATATATGGAGACAATTCCTTTTATTATCATCATTAAATCAGATTATCAAAATATTAACTTTATCAACACATTATCATCATTATCCTTTATTGCAATTATTCATCATTTTTGCAATTATTATCACATTTTTTGGAAATTTATTTCTTTTTATTGCAATTTTTGAAGCTAAATTTTAAAATTTTTGAAAACTATACAAATAACCAACAAAAAAATGAAGTAAAAAATAATAAAAATAATAACGTTTTAAAAAATTTATCTATATATTTTTTAAATTTATACGTTTTACAAAATTTATTTCTGTTATAAAATTTTTTTTGCAATTATATACTATAAAAATGAAATAATGAAAATTTTAAAATAAAAATTTTAATCGAATTATTAATAAATAATAAAAAAAAATGATAAAATAATCATAAAAATAATAGAAATAAAAAATAAAAATAATAATAATAATAATAATAAAAATAATAATAATAATAATCATCATAATAATAATAATAATAATAAAAATAATAGAATAAAAAATTTTTAAAATAATGAAATTTTGATAATATTAATAACCCAAAAATTTTATCAAAATTCTTTTATTCCACTTTTATCCTCATTTTTGATGTTTAATACGTTTTTGGAATCATTATCTTTATTCCCCTAAAATTCCCAAATCGTCGAAAAATCAAAAAAACGTCTTTTTGGGTTACTCTCAAAAAGGAAATTTTTCGCTAGTTTTCCCGCTTTTTGATTTTTGGGAATTTTTTTCTTTTATTTTTATTATATAGGAGAAATTCCGTTTTTCATCTTTTACCCGTTTATATAAATATTTCATTATCTATCAATTCATTTTTGCAATTATCATAAATTTATTGAAATTATTTTATCATTTTTGAATTTTTTATCTTATTATTGCAATTATTTCAGTTATAAAAAAATTTTTTTAAACTAAAAATAACAACAACAAAAAAAAAAAAATAACAAAAATAATAACAATAAAAAAGATATTAATAATTATCTATATTTTTATTTTAATTAAACGTTATTACAGAATTTTTACTGTTTAATAATTATTTTTGCAATTTAACTATAAAAAAATGATAATAATGATAATAATAAAATAATAATATTAATAACGATATTTAATATAATAATAAAAATAAAAATAATAAAAATTTATAAAAAAAACAATAATAATAATAAAAATTTAAAATAATATAATAATTAATAATAAAATGATATAATAAAATAAAATAAAAAAATAAAAATAATATAATAAAAAATAAAAAAATAATAATAATGTAAAATAATAATAAAAATAGATAATATAAAAATCTCAAATATTTCAAAATTCTCTTTATTCCCAAACTTTTACCCTCATTATTGTCATGTTTAAATCATTTTGGAAATTTATATCTTTAAATTCCTGTAATTATCAAAATTCAGAGAAATCAAAAAAACGCTTTTTGGATATGATTTTCCCGTTTTTTCGCCCTTTTGGGAATTATTTTTTTTACCTTTTTTTATTAAAATTTGGGCAATTCTGTTATTTTATCATTTTTCAGAATATCAATATTATCATTACATCATCATTATATAAATTTTTAAAATTTATATCGTCATTTTTGCAATTTTTACACATTATTGAAATTATTCTTTATTATTGCAATTATGCAGTTTAATTTAATTTTGCAAATACTAATAACAACAAAAAAAAATTTAAAAAAATAATAAAAACAAATAACAATTAAAAAATTATCAAATTCATTATTTTAATTAAATCGTTATTACATGATTATTAGTTATAAAATTTTTTTTGCAATAACTACTGAAAAAAGAAATGATAAAAATAACAAAATATAAAAAACGAAAAATAATAAAATAATAATAATGAAAATAAAATGAAATAAAAATAACAATAAAAATAAAACAACAAATAAAAATAAAATAAAATATAATAATAATAATTTAAAATAATAAAAATAATAATAAAATTAAAAAAAAAAACAGAATAAAAATAAAAAATGTAAATTGATAAATTAAAAAACATAAAATGTTATAAAAATTCTCTTAATTCTCATTTTATCCTCTTTAGTCATTTTAATCGTTTTTGGAATTATTATCTTTTCCCCAAAAAATTTGCCAAAATGTCAGAGAAACGAAAAACGTCTTTTTGGAGATACTCTAAAAGGGGCTATATTCCAGATTTTGCCGCTTTTTCGTTTTTTGGAATTATTTTTTTACCTTTTTTTTTTTTATATATAGGGGAGAAAATTTTTTTTTATCATCTTTATTATCAATATATAAATATTTCTTAACTTTATCATCTTTTATTGCAATTATATATTATCAAATTATTTCATCTTATTGCAATTTTTATCTTATTTTTGCTTTATTGCATTTATAATAAAAATTTTTGCAATTACAAATTTAAAAAACAAAAATAAAAATAGAAATAAAAAAATTAAAATAAATAACAAT
>NW_023654253.1:93077-100800 GCF_015228065.2 Penaeus monodon
TTCCCCCTTTGGCTAGGTAGGGTCACACAATAATAATAAATTTTTCAACTATACTAATAACAACAACAATAATAATAGAAATAACAATAAAAACGATATTATAATAATTATCTATATTTATTTTTAATTAATATGTTTACAGTAATTTTTTACTTTAAAAATAATTTTTTTTGCAAAATTATACTACTAGTAAAAATGATAAAAATTATAATAATAACAATAAAAATATTAAAAAACGATATTATAATAATAATAATAAAAAAATGATAAAAATAATGAAAATAATAATAATAATAATAATAATAACAAAAAAATAATAACAATAAAAAATAATATAATAATAAAAATAAAATAATAATAATAGTAAATAATAAAAATAAAAGATAAAATTGATAATATTTAAAAATCTCAAAAGTTATCAAAATCTCTTTATTCTCACTTTTTCCTCATTATTGTATGATTAAAACGATTTTGGTAAATTTTTTATCTTTTTACCCTAATAATGCCAAAAACATCAGGTCGAAAAAACGTCATTTGGAGTATTTCTCCAAAAGCTATTTTTTCGCTAATTTTTTCCCCTTTTTTTGACTTTTGGGGAAATTTTTTTCTTTTTCCCTTTTTTTTTTATATATGGAGACAATTTTCCCGTTTTTATCATCATTATTATCTGATTATCATCAATCTCATCTTATCAAATTATCATCATTTTTGCAATTATTATATCATTATTTCAATTATTATCATATTATTGAATTTTTATCATCATTATTGCAATTATTATCATTATTATTGCAATTTTTGCAGTTATAAATATAATTTTGCAATTTGCTAATAACGACAACAAAAAATAGAAAAAACAATAAAATAACAAAATAACGATATTATAAAAAATTTCTATATCTTATTTTAATTAAAATCGTTATTACAGTAATCATTTCTGTTTTAATAATTATTTTTGCAATTATACTACTAGTAAAAAGATAATAATGATAATAATAACAAAAAATAATATTAAAAACGATATTTTAATAAAAATAATAATAATAATAATAATAATGATAATAATAAAAAAAAATAAAAAAAATAAAAACAATAAAAAAAATGTAATAATAATAATAATAAAATAATAATAATAATAATAATATAAATTTATAAATAAAATCATCAAATGTTATCAAAATTCTCTTTTTTTCTCACTATTATCCTCATTTTTGTCATGATTAATACGATTTTGGTAATTATTATCTTATTACCCTAATAATTTTCCAAAATCATCAGAGAAATCGAAAAAACTCATTTGGAGTATACTCTCAAAAGGCTATATTTGCTAAGATTTTGCCGCTTTTTCGCTTTTGGGAATTATTTTCTTTTAACTTTTTTATTATATATGGAGACAATCCTGTTAATAATCATATTATACATATATAAATATTATCATTATCATATCATTATCATCATTATTCAAATTATTATCATCAATTATTAAATTATTATCATCATATTAAATTATTATCATATTAATGCAATTATTATATAATATATAATTTCAACTATAATATAAAACAAAATAATAATAGAATAAAATAATAAAACAATAAATAAGATATTATAATAATATCTATATCATATTTTAATTAATACGTTATCTACAGTATTATTCTGTTATAATAATTATTTTGCAATTATACTACTAGTAAAAATGATAAATGAATTAACAATAAAAATATTAATAACGATATTATATATAATTAAAATATAATTAATAATTTATAATATAATTAATAATAATATAAAATAATAATATAATATAATAACAATAATATAATAAATAATATATAATAATAATAATAATATAATATATACATATAATTAATAATAATAATAATATTAATAATTATAATAATGATAATTATAATATTATAATCATCAAATGTTATCAAATTCTTTTATTCTCACTTTTTAATATTTGCATGATTAATACGAATTTAATATTAATAAATTTCCATAATAATTCCAAAATCATCAGAGAAATCGAAAAAACGTCTTTTATATTTCAAAAGGCTATATTCGCTAGATTTTGCCGCTTTTTCGACTTTTGGGAATTATTGTCATTTTCCTTTTTTTATTATATATGGAGAAAATTCCTGTTATTATATTATTATTATCATGATTATCATCAATATTATCATTATCATCATCATTATCATCATTATCATCATTATTGCAATTATTATCATCATTATTGCAATTATTATCATCATTATTGCAATTATTATCATTATTATTGCAATTATTGCAGTTATAATATATAATTTTGCAACTATACTAATAAGAACAAATATAATAATAGAAATAACAATAATAATAACAATAATAACGATATTATAATAATTATCTATATCATTATTTTAATTAATATCGTTATTACAGTAATTATTACTGTTATAATAATTTTTTGCAATTATACTACTAGTAAAAATGATAATAATGATAATAATAACAATAATAATATTAATAACGATATTATAATAATAATAATAATAATAATGATAATAATAATGATAATAATAATAATAATAATAATAATAATAATAATAATAACAATAATAATAATAACAATAATAATAATAATAAAAAATAATAATAATAATAATAATAAAATAATATGATAATATTAATAATCATCAAAGTTATCAAAATTCTCTTTATTCTCACTTTTATCCTCATTATTATCATGATTAATACGATTTTTGGGAATTATTATCATTATTACCAAAATCATCAGAGAAATCGAAAAAAACCATTATTACCCTAATAATTGCCAAAATCATCAGAGAAATCGAAAAAAACGTCATTTTGGAGTATACTCTCAAAAGGCTATATTTCGCTAGATTTTTCCGCTTTTTCGACTTTTGGGAATTATTTTCTTTTACCTTTTTTTATTATATATGGAGACAATTCCTGTTTATTATCATCATTATTATCATGATTATCATCAGTATTTTCATTATCATCATCATTATCATAATTTTCATCATTATTGCAATTATTATCATCATTATTGCAATTATTATCATTATTATTGCAATTATTTCAGTTATAAATATTAATTTTTAAACTATTATAATAACAACAACAATAATAATAGAATAACAATAATAATAACAATAATAAAAGATATTAAAAAAATTATCTATATCATTATTTTAATTAATATCGTTATTACAGTAATTATTACTGTTAATAATTATTTTTGCAATTATACTACTAGTAAAAATGGAATTAATGATAATGATAACAATAATAATATTAATAACGATATTATAACAATAATAATAATAATAATGATAATAATAATGATAATAATAATAATAATAATAAAAACAATAATAATAATAACAATAATAATAATAATAATAATAATAATAATAAAATAGTAATAATAATAAATAATGATAATATTAATAATATTAATAATCATCAAATGTTATCAAAATTCTCTTTATTCTCACTTTTATCCTCATTATTGTCATGATTAATACGATTTTGGTAATTATTAATATTATTACCCTAATAATAGCCAAAATCATCGGAGAAATCGAAAAAACGTCATTTTGGAGTATACTCTCAAAAGGCTATATTTCGCTAGATTTTGCCGCTTTTTCGACTTTTTGGGAAATTTTTTCTTTTACCTTTTTTTTATTATATATGGAGACAATTCATGTTATTATCATCATTATTTATCATGATTATCATCAATATTTTCATTATCATCATCATTATCATCATTATTGGCAATTATTATCATCATTATTGATATTATTATCATCAATTATTGCAATTATTATCATTATTATTGCAATTATTGCAGTTATAATATATAATTTTGCAACTATACTAATAACAACAACAATAATAATCGAAATAACAATAATAATAACAATAATAACGATATTATAATAATTATCTATATCATTATTTTAATTAATATCGTTTTTATAGTAATTATTACTGTTATAAATAATTATTTTTGCAAAATTTTACTACTAGTAGAAATGATAATATGATAATAATAACAATAATAATATTAATAACGATATTATAATAATAACAATTATAATGATAATAATAATGATAATAATAATAATAATAATAATAACAATAATAATAATAATAATAATAATAATAATAATAATAATAATAATAATAATAATAATAATAATAATAATATTGATAATATTAATAATCATCAAATGTTATCAAAATTCTCTTTATTCTCACTTATATCCTCATTATTGTCATGATTAATACGATTTTGGTAATTATTATCAAATTTTTACCCTAATAATTGCCCAAATCATCAGAGAAATCGAAAAAACGTCATTTTGGCGTATACTCTGAAAAAGCTATATTTCGCTAGATTTTGCCACTTTTTCGAATTTTGGGAATTATTTTCTTTTACCTTTTTTTTTTATTATATATGGAGACAATTCCTGTTATTATCATCATTATTATCATGATTATCATCAATATTCTCATTATCATCATCATTATCATCATTATCATCATTATTGCAATTATTATCATCATTATTGCAATTATTATCATCATTATTGCAATTATTATCTTTATTATTGCGATTATTGCAGTTATAATATATAATTTTACAACTATACTAATAACAAAAAATAATAATAAAATAACAATAATAATAACAATAATAACGATATTATAATAATAATAATGATAATAATGATAACAATAATAAAAATAATAATAATAATAGTAATAGTAATAATAATAATAATAATGATAATATTGATAAAATTAATAATCAGCAAATGTTATCAAAATTCTCTTTATTTCCCCTTTTATCCAATTATTGTCATGATTAATACGATTTTGGTAATTATTATCATTATTACCCTAATAATTGCCAAATCATCAGAGAAATCGAAAAAACGTCATTTTTGGGGTATACTCTCAAAAAAGGGTATATTTCGCTAGATTTTGCCGCTTTTTCGACTTTTTGGGGAAATTATTTTCTTTTACTTTTTTTATTATATATGGAGACAATTCCTATTATTATCATCATTATTATCATGATTATCATCAGTATTGTCATTATCATCATCAATATCATCATTATCATCATTATTGCAATTATTATCATCATTACTGCAATTATTATCATCATTATTGCAATTATTATCATTATTATTGTAATTATTGCAGTTATAATAATTATTTTTGCAATTATACTACTATTAAAAATGATAATAATGATAATAATAACAATAAAATATTAAAACGATATATTATTAATAATAATAATAATAATGATAATTTAAAAATGATAATAATAAATAATAAAAAAAATAATAATAAAAATAATAATAATAATAATATTGATAATATTAATAATCATCAAATAATAATAATAATAATAATAATAATAATAATAATAATTATTATAATAATGATAAAATTGATAATATTAATAATCATCAAATGTTATCAAAAGTCTCTTTATTCTCACTTCTATCCTCATTATTGTCATGATTTAAAACGATTTTTGGGAATTTTTATCATTATTACCCTAATAATTGCCAAAATCATCAGAGAAAACGAAAAAACCTCATTTTGGAGTATACTCTCAAAAGGCTATATTTCGCTAGATTTTGCCGCTTTTTCGACTTTTGGGAATTATTTTCTTTTACCTTTTTTGTATTATATATGGAGACAATTCCTGTTATTATCATCATTATTATCATGATTATCATCAATAATCATCCCAAATTTTCATCATTATTATCATCAATTATCATCATCAAATTTTCATCATTATTATCATTATTGCAAATTATTATCATCATTATTGCAATTATTATCATCATTATTGCAATTATTGCAGTTATAATAATTATTTTTGCAATTATACTACTAGTAAAAATGATAATAATGATAATAATAACAATAGTAATATCAATAACGATATTATAATAATAATAATAATAATAATAATGATAATAATAATGATAATAATAATAATAATAATAAAAATAATAATAATAATAATAATAATAATAATAATAATAATAATAATAATAGTAATAATAATAATAATAATGATAATATTGATAATATTAATAAACATCAAATGTTATCAAAATTCTCTTTATTCTCACGTTTATCCTCATTATTGTCATGATTTAAAACGATTTTTTGGGGAAATTATTATCATTATTACGCTAATAATTGCAACAATCATCAGAGAAATCGAAAAAACGTCATTTTGGAGTTTACTCTCAAAAGGCTATATTTCGCTAGATTTTGCAGCTTTTTCGACTTTTGGGAATTATTTTCTTTTACCTTTTTTATTATATATGGAGACAATTCCCTTTTATTACCCATACATCATGATTATCATCAATATTAACATTATCAACATCTTATCATCATTATTGCAATTATTATCATCATTATTGCAATTATTATCATCATTATTGCAATTATTATCATCATTATTGCAATTATTATCATTATTATTGCAATTATTGCAGCTATAATATATAATTTTGCAACTATACTAATAACAACAACAATAATAATAGAAGTAACAATAATAATAACAATAATAACGATATTATAATAATTATCTATATCATTATTTTAATTTATATCGTTATTACAGTAATTATTTCTGTTATAATAATTATTTTTGCAATTATACTACTAGTAAAAATGATAATAATGATAATATTAACAATAATAATATTAAATAATAATAATTAATAATAATAATAATAATAATAATCATCATCAAAATTTAAAAATTTAATAATAATAATAATATGTAATAATAATATTAATAATGATAATATTGATAATATTAAATAATCTCAAATGTTATAAAAATTCTCTTTATTCTCACTTTTATCCTCATTATGTCATGATTAATACGATTTTGGTAATCATTTATCATTATTACCCCAATAAATTTCCAAAATCGTCAGAGAAAAACGAAAAAACGTCATTTTGGAGTATACTCTCAAAAGGCTATATTTCGCTAGATTTTGCCGCTCTTTCGACTTTTGGGAATTATTTTCTTTTACCTTTTTTATTATATATGGAGAGAATTCCTGTTATTATCATCATTATTATCATGATTATCATCAATATTATCATTATCATCATCATTATCATCATTATTGCAATTATCATCATCATTATTGCAATTATTATTATCATTATTGCAATTATTCATTAAATTTTTGCAATTATTTCAGTTATAATATAATTTTAACAACTATACTAATAAAAACAACAATAATAAAAGAAATAAAAAAAATAATAACAAAAAATAACGATATTTAATAATAATTATCATATCATTATTTTAATTAATATCGTTATTACAGTAAAATTTTTAAAATGTTATAATAATTTTTTTTGGGAATTATACTACTAGTAAAAATGATAATAATGATAATAATAACAATAATAATATTAATAACGATATTTTAATGATTAATAATAATAATAATAATGATAATAATAATAATAATAATAATAATAAAAATAACAATAATAATAATAAAAAATAATAATAATAATAATAATAATAATAATAATAATGATAATGATAAAAATAATAATAATAAAATAATAATAATTTAAAAATAATAAAAAATAATAATAATAATAAAATAATAATAATAAT
>NW_023654253.1:100900-116456 GCF_015228065.2 Penaeus monodon
TTTTTCCCAAAACGGCGGAAAATTAAAATTACCCTTTTGAGAGTATACTCCAAAATGACTTTTTTTCGATTTCTCTGATGATTGGCAATTATTAGGGTAATAATTATAATAATTACCAAAATCGTATTAATCATGACAATAATGTGGATAAAAGTGAGAATAAAGAGAATTTTGATAACATTTGCTGATTATTAATTTTATCAATATTATCATTATTATTATTATTATTACTATTACTATTATTATTATTATTTTATTATTTTATTATTATTATTATTATTATTATTATTATTATTATTATTGTTATTATTAATATCATTATTGTTATCATTATTATCATTATTATTATCATAATATCGTTATTAATATTATTATTGTTATTATTATCATTATTATTATTTTTACTAGTAGTATAATTGCAAAAATAATTATTATAACAGTAATAATTACTGTAATAACGATATTAATTAAAATAATGATATAGATAATTATTATAATATCGTTATTATTGTTATTATTATTGTTATTTCTATTATTATTGTTGTTATTAGTATAGTTGTAAAATTATATATTATAACTGCAATAATCGCAATAATAAAGATAATAATTGCAATAATGATGATAATAATTGCAATAATGATGATAATAATTTCAATAATGATGATAATGATGATAATGATGATGATAATGATAATATTGATGATAATCATGATAATAATGATGATAATAACAGGAATTGTCCCATATAAAAAAAAAAAAAAGGTAAAAGAAAAAAATTTCCCCAAAAGTCGAAAAAAAAGCGGCAAAATCTAGCGAAAATAGCCTTTTTTGAGTATACTCCAAAAATGACTTTTTTTTGATTTTTTTTTTCCGATGATTTTTTTTGGGTATTATTAGGGGAAAAATATTAATAATTAAAAAAATCGTATTAAATCATGACAATAATGAGGATAAAAGTGAGAAAAAAAGAATTTTTAAAAAATTTGGATTATTTAATATTATAATTTTTCATTATTTTATTATTTTTTTATTTTTATTATTTATTTTATTATTATTATTATTGTTATTATTATATTGTTATTATTTTATTATTATTATCCTAGTATTATTTATTATTATTATTATTACTATTATGATTATTATTATTATTCATTATTATTATAATTCTTATTATTATATTGCTTTATAATATCGTTATTAATATTAGTATGTTATCATCTATCATTATCACATTTTTAATAGTAGGATAATATGCAAAAATAATTATTATAACAGTAATAATTACTGTAATAACGATATTAATTAAAAATAATGATATAGATAAATATTATTAATATAGGTTATTATGGTTATTATTATTGTTATTTCTATTTTATGTTGTTGTAGAGAATAGTGCAAAATTATATATGTATAACTGCAATAATTGCAATTTAATAATGATAATAATTGCCAATAATGATGATAAGAATGCCAATAATGATGATAATAATTGCAATAATGAGATAATTATGATAATGATGATGATTAATGCTAATCTTGATGATAATCATGATAATAATGAGGATAATAACAGAATTGTTCTCCATATATAATAAAAAGGTAAAAGAAAAATAATTCCTAAGGTCGAAAAAGCGGCAAAATATAAAGACATATAGCTTTGAGAGGTATACTCCAAAATGACGTTTTTTCGATTCTCTGATGGATTTTGGCAATGTTCGGTAATAATGATAATAATTACCAAAATCGTTATTAATTCATGGACACTAATGAGGATAAAAAAAGAGAATAAGAGAATTTAATAAAAATTTGATGATTATTAATATTATCAATATTATCATTATTATTAAAATATTATTACTATTATAATATTATTATAATTATTATTATTATTATCATTATTATTATTATTATGATTATTATTATTATTATTATTTATCTATTATTATATTATTATTTGATTACTTATGATCAAGTATTATTATCATTATTATTATTATTATTATAGATATTATTATTATGATGATATCGTTATTAATAATATTATTGTTATTATTATCATTATAATAATTTTTACTTAGTAGTATAATTGCAAAATAATAATTATTATAACAGGAAGAATTATGTAATAACTATATTAATTAAAATCTGTATAGATAATGTATTATAATATCGTTATTATTGTTATATTATTGTTATTCTATTCAGTATTGTTGTGTTATTAGTATAGTGCAAAAATTATATTCTTATAACTGCACTAATTGCAATAATAATGATTAATAATTGCAATAATGATGATTAATAATTGCAATAATGATGATAATAATTGCAATAATGCTGATTTAAGGATGATGATAATGATAATATTGATGATAACAATGATAATAATGATGATAATAACAGGAATTGTCTCCATATATAATAAAAAAAAGGTAAAAGAAAAGAATCCCAAAGTCGAAAAGCGGCAAAATCTAAGCGAAATATAGCCTTTTGAGAGTATACTCCAAAGGACGTTTTTTCGATTTCTCTGATGATTTGGCAATTATGGTAATAATGATAATAATTACCAAGAATCGTATTAATCATGACAATAATGCGGATAAAAGTGAGGAATAAAGAGAATTTTGACAACATTTGATGATATATATTATCAAATATTATCAGTATTATTATTATTATTCCTATTAATTTTGTTATTATTATTATTATATTGTTATATTTTATTAATTATTATTATATTATTATTATCAATATATCATTATTATTATGATTATTATATAATAGCGTTATTCAATATTATTACTTTATATTATATTATTATTATTTTTACTAGTATTATAAATGCAAAAATAATTATATAACAGTACTTAATTACTGTAATAACGGAATTAATTATAAAATAATGATATAGATAATATTATAATATCTTATTATTGTATATTATTGTTCTATCTCTATTATTCAATTTGTTCTATTAGCATAGTTAAAATAAAATAAAACTTGCAAAATTTTATTATAACTGCAAAATTGCACTAATATGAAATAATTGCAATAATGATGATAATAATTGCAATAATGATGATAATAATTGCAATACTATGATTAATGATGATGATAATGATAATATGATGATCATCAGATAATAATGAAATAATACTAGGAATGTTCTCCATATATAATAAAAAAAAAGGTAAAAGACAATAATTCCCAATAGCCGAAAAAGCGGCACAAAATCTAGCGAAATATAGCCTTTTGAGAGTATCTCCAAAATGGACGTTTTTTTTCGATTTACTCTGAGATTTTGGCAATATTAGGGTAATAATGATAATATGTACCAAAATCGATAATCATGAACAATAATGAGGATAAAAGTGAGAATAAGAGAATTTGATAACATTTGATGATTATTAATATTATCAATATTATCATTATTTTATATTATTATATTATTATTATTATTATTATTATTATTATGGTTATATATTATTATTATTATTATGATATTATTATTATTATTATTATTATTATTATATTATCATTATTATTATCATTATTATTATTATGATTATATTATAATATCGTTATTATTATTATTACTGTTATTAGTATCATTATTATCATTGTTACATAGTAGTAAATTGCAAAAATAATTATTATGACAGTAATAATACTGTAATAACGTAGTGATTAAAATAATGATATAGATAATTATTATAATAGCGTTATTTTTT
Source organism: Penaeus monodon (assembly GCF_015228065.2). Lineage (NCBI taxonomy): Eukaryota > Metazoa > Arthropoda > Malacostraca > Decapoda > Penaeidae > Penaeus > Penaeus monodon. Next base: position 104,629 of record NW_023654253.1, read on the forward strand.
AATTATTGTTATTCGATTATTATTGTTGTTGTATTAGTATTAGCTTCCAAAATTATATATTATACTGCAATAATTGCAATAATAATGATAATATGCAATAATGATGATAATAATTGCAATAATGATGATAATAATTGCAAATAATGATGATATGATGGGATGATAATGATAATATTGATGTAATCATGATAATAATGATGATAGTAACAGGAATTGTCTCCATATATAATAAAAAAGGTAAAAGAAAATAATTCCCAAAAGTCGAAAAAAGCGGCAAAATCTAGCGAAATATAGCATTTTGAGAGTAATACTCCAAAAATGACGTTTTTTTCGTCGGTTTCTCTGTGATTTTTGGCAATTATTAGGGTAATTATGATAATAATTACCAAAATCATATTTAATCATGACAATAATGAGGATAAAAGTGAGAAGAAGAGAAGTTTTATAACATTTGATGATATTAAATTATCAATATAGCATATTATTATATTATTATATTAGTATTCTTACTATTATTAGTATTGTTATTATTAGTATTATTATTATTATTATGATTATTAGTATAATATTAGTCTTATTATAAGTATTATTATGATATGATTATTGGTAGATTATTATTAGGATTAGTACGATGTATTTTATTGTTATCAGTATTATTGGTTTATTCTTATTATTATATTAATTATTATTATTATTATAGTATTATTATTATTATATTATTAGTATTTTATTATTATTTATTATCATGTAGATTATGATTATTATTATTATTTTATTATTATAATATCGTTATTAAGATTCTTATTGTTATTTGATTATCATTTTTATCATTTTACAGTAGTATAATTGCTAAAAATAATTATTATAACAGTAATAATTACTATAATAACGATTTTAATTAAAAATAATGATATAGATAATTATTATAATTATCGTTATTATTGTATTATTATGTATTTCTATTATTATTGTTGTTGTTATAGATAGTGCTAAATATATATTATAACTGCAATAAATTGCAATAATAATGATATTTAATTGCAATAATGATGAATAATAACTTGCAATAATGATGATAATAATTCCAATAATGATGATATAATTGCAATATATGATGATAATAATTGCAAGTAAGGATGATAATGATGATAATGATGATGATAATGATAAATATTGGTGATAATCATGATAATAATGATGATAATAAACAGGAAATTGTCTCCATATATTAATAAAAAAAGGTAAAGAAAATAATTCCCAAAAGTCGAAACAGCGGGCAAAATCTAGCCGAAATTAATGAGTAGACTCCAAAATGACGTTTGCGATTTCTCTATTAATTTTGGCCAATCATTAGGGTATAATGATACATCTACCAAAATTCATAGTAATAATTACAATAATGAGGATAAAGTGAGAATAAGAGAATTTGAAACATTTGATGATTATAATATTAAAAAATCCCCCAATATATCATATGTATTATTATTATACTATTATTATTATTATTATTATTATATCATTATTTTATTATTATTATTATGTCTTATTATTACTATTATTGTTAGTAGTATTAGTATTATTTTTATTATTATTATTAGTATATCATTATTATTATTATTAGTAGTATTTTATAGTATTTATTATTATTATATCATTATCATTATCATTATTATTATTATTATTATTAGAATATCGTTATTATCAATATTATTATTGTTATTAGTATCATTACTATCATTTTTACTAGTTGTATAATTGCAAAAATAATTATTTATAACAGTAATAAGTACTGTTAATAACGATATTAATAAAAAGGAGGATATAGATAAATTCTTATTAATATCGTTATTATGTTATTATTATTGTCATTTCTATTATTATTGTTGTTGTTATTAGTATAGTTGCAAAATATATATGATACTGCAATAATTGCAATAATTAATGATAATAATGCAATAATGATGATAATAATTGCAATAATGAGATATAAGTGCACTAATATAATGATGATGATATTGATAATATAGATGATCATCATGCATATATAATGATGATAATAACAGGACTGTCTCCATATATAATAAAGAAAAAGGTAAAAAAAATAATTCCCAAAAGTCGAAAAAAGCGGCAAAATCTAGCGAAATATAGCCTTTTGAGAGTATACTCCAAAATGAGTTTTTTCGATTCTCTGATGATTTTGGCAATTATTAGGGCTAATTAATGATAATAATTACCAAAACGTATTAATCATGACAATAAGGAGGAATAAAAGTGATGAAAAATAAAGAGAATTTGATAACATTTGATGATTATTAATATTATCAATATTTATCATTATTATATTACTACTACTTTTATATTATTATTATTATTATTATATTATTGTTATATTAGTATTGTTATTATTATATTATAATTATTTATATTATTATCATATTATTATCAGTATTAGATATTATTATTTTAAATATCGTTAATTAATATTATTATTGGTATATTATCATTATTATCATTTTTTACTAGTAGTATATTGCAAAAATAATTATTAGAACAGTAATAATTACTGTAATAACGATATTAATTAAAATATAATGATATAGATAATTCGTATAATATCGTTATTATTGTTATTTCTATTATTAATTGTTGTGTTATTAGTAATAGTTGAAATTATAATTATGTAGTGACCATACCTAGCCAAGTAGCGCGGAGAGCACTGGGAATGCCTGAGGTCTCCCCTGAAGAAGGCGCCTTCTTGCCCGCGCAAACGCACCGTGGACGATGCCTCTTCCTCATTACCCCCCTAATGGGAAAGCCGCCTTCGCGGGGGGGGCTTGAGGGTCCAATAATATGGTGAGCCGGACGAGGTTACCCTACTGGAGGGGTCACAATGTGAGGATGAGACAAATGGTTTCTGGTGCACCAAGGCTCATGAGAGGGGGATGGTGCACCCACCCTGGTTCATTCCATTATTGGACCAGGGAGAACTCCCACGGTTTTGTTTGGGGGGGGGGTGGTTTGCCGTGCGTGGCATCCCGTAGTACCAGGAAGGACAGGAGTCCTGCTGAGGTTTGAGCGATGCTGCACGCTGCGCCTGCAGGCTAGCAACCACACCTCTTTGGTCCTTTATTCTGGTTAGACGGGCGGCTTGATCAAGGCCCGGTCAAGTCAATCGGCTCTGGTCAAAATATGGCTAGGGTCAAGCAGGTACATTAGTCCGGGTTAGAGCCATAGGTAACGCGACTGCCATCAGTACTGTAATCGTGGCTGCGTATATTCCCTATTACCCCTGTGGCTGTTGGAGAGTTGAGCCCCAACTAAGCTTCCCCTCGTTGCGACTCCATGGTGGGTGGGGGGGTGAGGAAATGAAGAATTCCAATTTGTAGGAAGTATACAAATTTACAAAAGATCTAGCTCTCTCCTGACGACCTACGCAATTCCCCGGACCTTCCATCTGGACATCACGTATGCACTTTGGAAACCTCCAGCTTCAAAGGGGCAAGAATGGGAATCGTAATGGTTCCCGGGCTCCCAAACCAGGTAAGAGGGGAAAAGTCCTCCTCAATCACTAAGGAAATACTCTACCTGGTAAATATGAAAACATTTCATATAGTAAGTACCTAAGTAGTGAAGACCATTGAAGGTGTAACAATCATGATCTTGATATTTTCGAGTACATCGAAAAAATTGTTGAAGTATGTCAACGTTTATCCTCGCATCACCCCACAGCGAGATGGTAGCCTAAATAGTTGAGGTTCCTCACCAGACGAGAGGACCGACTGCTGCGATTATGGCGACATTCCTGGGGCAAAGTTTCATGTTTCCTCACAAACCCTCAATCAGTGTAATGGAAATTGTCTTTTTCCGAGACCTGTGAGGGTATTCTGCGGAGAAAACTGTAGAGGAACTAGAGAATTTTAATGTTAGTGGCAGTAAAACGTTTTAAGAAGAAAGTGACGGTTTGGAACAGTCTACCACCAGCTCTTCCTTCTAAACTTTTAAACGGTGTCCTTCACAGAATCAGTTTTTAAGTTTGCATGGTACCCACCCAAGGTAAAAGCCATAGGTAACCAACCCTATGCGGTTTGCTTCACTGCCAGGGGTATGGGCATTGGAGCCAACTCTTGCCGTTTAAGGAAAAGGACAAACAAGAATATGTGTTAGTGTGGTACGACAGGTCATCAAGGAGATGACAATTGTTCCAGGTCCATATGCTGTTACAATGCAAAGAGCTGATGAAGCTTCTCAAGCAGTGTAAAGGTACAAATTTGAGAAAAGAAGTATGGATAATAAGGAGCAAGGAGAAACAAAAAGGGTTTTTAGTTAGTTTTCCAGAGGCAAAGCGGACGTGCCCGTGTTGCTGTTGCACAGCCAGGTAAAATCCTTGCTTCGGTTCTGGCCCCCCATCCTCCTTCCCACCAACCCTTGCACTTCCAATGCTTCTTACACCACACCCCACTCGCCACTTCTATTAAACATAAGTCCCCAATTGCTTGAACTGGCTCTGGTGTTCCACCAGAAACGGAGTAGGGCGTGAGGGTTATTGAACGAGACTCCTCCTCCCAAAAAAGTAAAGTCTTTTGGAGCATCAGGTGAGGCTCCAGAGGCCTCAATGGTGGACAGCCCCAGCTGCCACATATCCACAGGGGCCTCTTCTGCTAGGCAGAATGCCCTGAAGCAAAGGATCGGGTTTGTCCTTGCCCAGGCAAAGAAATCCGAGTCTGTTCAAAAGACTCATTTCAAGGTGGGGTCGTTGGCGCCGTCAGGAAGGCTCCAGAGGGTCTCCAACAGTGACGCATCCAGCTGCCACCACATCAACAGGGGACTCTGATGCTAGGCAGAATGCCCCTGAAGCAAAGGCTCAGGTCCGTGCTTGTCCAGGCAAAGAAATCTGAGCTGTCACAAGAAAGCTGGGAAACTAGTCCACGGGTAAAAAAACCCCAACCCCAAAAAGACTCTCCCAAGATCCAGGAAAAGGGACAGCCTAAAAGTGTAGGGAAAACCCTTGACACAGGGTGATGCCAAACACACTTATGAAAAAAATAGTTAATTAGAAACTGGATACCCTAATCCAATGGAACTGTCAGGGAATCATGCAAAATGGAAAGAACTGCAACATCGAGATAGCGTCATGAACCCCAGTTTGTGTATGCCTACAGAGATTATGACCAGGGAAAAATCATCGATTACCTGAGAGGATTCCAAATCAAGGCCCATTATCGTGACTTTTGACAATTGGACCTCATGGAGGAGTAGCAGTAATGGTACGGTCAAGATATTCCCTTCCAGGCAATCACCTGCAGAACAACACTGCCAAGGTGAAGGCTGTGAGACTAGGCTTGACACGACATTACACTGTTGCATTATCTACTTTCCCTCCACATAATCTCAAACATAAATGTTGGAAGACTACTTGGGCAGTCTGCCAACATCCATTTCTACTCTTGGGAGATTTCAAATGGTCGGATCACCTTGGGGAGACACTTTGGCAACCCTCGAGGGATAGGGCTTGGAGTCCTTGCTCCTAAAAGAGTAGATGCAGTTTATTGAACCAGTGACACGCCCACACATTTCCAAATTCAAAACTGGGCCATTCCCTCCAATATAGACCTGTCAATTGTCTCACCTGCTTCACAGATGAATTTCATTGGCAGGTTATGGAAGACTTACATGGAAGGACAATTTTCCAATACTTTTGGAGGAGGTGAATGGTATTCCAGCCAATGGAGTGCAGAGATGGCGACTGAAACATGCGGACTGGAATCTTTTTAGATTCAACTGCAGTATGTCATGGATCTGTGAATGATTTCCAGTGTGTTCAAGATGCTTTAATCAATTCACATCACGGAATTCACATTGGCAGCAGAAGCATCCATCCCAAAAGTAGCGGCATTACCGTCAACCTCCGGTACTCAGGTTGGTTCTGATGAATGCAACAAGCTGCAGAGCAAGAAAAGTGCATTAAGGGCAGTTGAAACGACGCCCCAGTGATGGTAACCTTGGATCCCATTACAAAAAGACCGAGCCAAGGCCCGGAGCGTGCTAAAGGAGCCAGACGGACGTTCATGGCGACAGTATGTCTCTGATTAACTCTGGGGGACCCCTTGAGAATGGGGTATGGGACAAGGTGCCGTAAGATCGCCTGGAAAGAGCACATCACGGTCACACCTGCTTTGAAGATTGATGGCCATAATCTCACAGATAAAAAGATGTTGCTAATGAGCTAGCGAAATCCATGTGCAGAGAATCTCCTCTGGAGCATCTACACTGCCGATTCTCCCACTCTCGGGCTGAAAAAGGAACAACACCCAGTTCGTTCTCAGTAGGACTGCAGCAAGAACTTCCATACAACTTGCATTTTGAGCAAGGAGATGGACTCTGCTTTGCAGTCTGCCCCAGGAAGGACGATATTCCATACCAAATGATAATCTCAATTACCAGGAGATCCCAAAGGTTCGTGTTGGACCTATTCAATAGGATACTATAGGGAGGGTACAGTGCCACTCCACATGGAAAGAGTTATAAAATCATTCCTGTCCCTAAACCTAGGCAAAAGGATGGCTTCCACACCAGGAAATTACAGACCAATTTCCTCACCAGCCTGCATCTGCAAGCTGATGGAGAAAATGGGAAACTTAGGTTGACATGGATGCTAGGAAAAGGCGAAAACGTGCTGACCCCATATCAATCTGGGTTTAGAAGATTGAGATCGACCACCACAGATGCATGGTAAGGATGGAAATGCTATACAGAATTCTTTCGCACAGCGCAGTCACATGATAGCAGTCTTCTTTGACCTTGAAGAGGCTTATGATACTTCTTGGAAGCATGGCATACTCAGAAGTTTTATGAATTGGCTTAAGAGGAGCATTGCTACCTTCATACAAAGTTCCTGCTAACAGGAAATTAGAGTTGGGGGGGAAACAGTTTCTCAATCGGAAGATCGCTGGAAGGGGTCCCACAACGGGAGTGTCTTAAGTGTGACCCTGTTTGCCATTGCTATAAATGACATTGTAAAGGCTGTTCAAGTTCTGTCTCATGTAATCTGTATGTGGGATGACTTTACACTGTACTGCTCAGGAGGAAGCTTACAGGAGTGCAAGGACACATGCAGGCTGCAATAAATCAGGTATAGTTACAGTGGAAAACATATATGGGTTCAAATTTTCCCCAAAGCAAGACCAATGGCTATACATTTCCACAAACGAGGGAAAAATTCCATCCTTCCCCTCTATTAGGAGCAAACCCACTGCCAATTTGTCCAAGAGGTGAAAGTACTTGGGTAGAATTTGACTTCAAGGCTTACATGGGTGCCTCACACAAAACAGTTGAAAGTAAAGGCTACAAAAGCACTATATTTTGCGGGTTCTTGACATCTATCTGGGGGTGCAGACCGCACAACGCTATACGAGCTTTAGAGCGCTTATTCGTAGTAAGCTTTGATTATGGATGTGAGTTATTCATCTGCCAACTCCCACCGTTCTAGGATGTTAGATCGGTTCAAATGAAAGCTATCAGATCTGACTGGGGCTTCATGTCTTCACTGTGGAGTCGTATGCTGAGAGTGGAGGAACCACCTCTTAATTACACCGAGAATACAGGAACCTGATTTACTACAACAGACTACAAAGGATTCCAAGGATCTCCTACATCCAAGATTGGTTTCACCCCCTTGAAAGATAGCCGATCCTATGGTAGGAGAATGAGGAATCTTGTGGGAAGATCTTAATTTGAGTCTCATAAGGTCGGGCGTTTGGAATTCCCCAATTTCCCCCTTGGACTAATCAAGTTGAGCTGGATTTAGGGCGGAATTGGGAAAGGGAGAGACGATCCGAAGAGAAGTCCGAGAGAAATTTCTTCAGCACATTCTAAAATACCGGGGATCAGATGCAATTTATACAGAGTTTCGAAATCTGAAAATGGCGTGGGTTTTGCAGCAGTAGAGCAGAAGAAGATGGCATCTGGCAGTCTTTCTCTAGCAGCTCTGATCTTCACTGCCCAGAGTTACATGCCATCCTTACAGCAGTAAGCTGACTAGAGATCTACGAAAACATTCTGTTGTGATATAGTGTGACTTCGTGTGCTTACAAGCAATCAAGAGCTTTAAAATCAGCAAGCCAGTAGTGAGGCGAGGTTCAAGATGGCTTGCACTGATGTCAAACACGTAAAAAGATAACTATATGTTTGGGTGCCAGGCGCATGTTGGTATCAGGGGAATGAGCTAGCTGATCAAAGGCAAAGGCAGCTGCCGCTCAGCCTTGTGATGCTCGTTTCTCTCCCACACACACCTGAAACCCAGCATCAGAAGTTGTCTTCGTGAAAAATGGAGGGAACAATGGCGGCATACCTCCAGAAACAAACGCGAGACATAGAGCTGACCTTGCAGTTGGCGACTAGCATCCGCGCAACCGAAAAGTGGAAGTTGTATTAAAAAGAATAAGAATCGGCGCACACAAGGACTGACTCATGGACCAAGGATGGCTAATTTCCCCAAATGAAAGACTTTTGAAGGATTCCAAGAGCCATTAACGATCGCCACATGTGTGGAAAGATGTGCAACATTCTCAGACCAAAGACGTATGTACTTGTCTCACCCATATACAATGAAAAAACGCATGGGGAAGATTGTGCATAGAGGGTCTTATTAATTCCTTAGGAGCCTAATATTTTAAATAACAATTTAAATTATGCATAATGTTATGCAATAATTTTATTGCACTCTAGAGCATAATATTATGCTTTGATTTTTTAATCCTATTATTATTATTTGTAAGATATGATTGATAGATTTTTAAAGTATTTAAACATTTTAAGAATGTCTAGTAACAAGGTTGTTCGCAGATAATGACATTAGCTGTGAACGGCAGATAATTTTAACTAATCAATCAATTCTTCCTCATACTTTCTTTTATATTTATTTTTATAATAGTTTTATTATATATATTTGAGTTGTCGTGTACTTTATCCTTGATTTAAACGGAACCCTAGCCATTTTCTGTTTAACAGTTTGTATATGCACTCTTTTAAAGCCTGGGTAAAAGCTTGCCTAACTTTGCTTTTAGCATTGATTAAAAACTTTTTAACTAGTTCAAATGTATTTTATAGGGGATAGGGATTGTAACCCAGTGATTAGCAAAGAAAGCATCATTCTCGCGGAACCTGCCACGCCATTAGGGAGAGAGACCGAAAGTAGTTCGTTTCCCGGGGCTAGTACTAGGCCATAATAAAAGCCTGCTGGGGTCTGCTATATATAGCCGGGGAACTGAGCGGGGGTATGGCAGGGGCATAGGTTGAAAAGTCCTAAGCGGCCGATGTACAACCCGGTGGAAGCGAATTTGACGTTGTTATTTTTCTTTAGTTTCCCCTTCGGTCGTATTAAGGACGAGAGGTTTTAACGGCAGTAAGGGGGGATTATTTTAAAGCTTTTCATTTTTTATGATAAAGAACGTGAGGTACCATTCGTCTGTTTTTTAGGTCTTGTTCCCCGTATTGCTTTTAATGTTATTATTTTGGGTGTTTAACTGTTGTTGTGTTTTAGAATGTTTAATAAATGTATATTTTGAAGAATCGTGGAGTGAATCCTCCTTTTTTACTTAACCTCTCATTAAGAGACAAATGTTACCATACTTGGCTACCCTGTGGCACGCAATTGACCACCTTCTATAAGCCTAGGCTGACACGCACTCCCTCGGATTTTAACACGCTTCCAGGATAAACTCTTGGTTGATTGGGTCATTTTCCTCCTTCACATGCATCGCTTTCCCTTTTTACCATTTACACCCTTCTACACGTCTTCTTCTTTCGGTACACTATTGTTCCTGGACGAATTAACAGGTGGTGGCAGCGCTAATGACTTAATTAAACGAGGGTAATTAAAGTAAATTAAAGACCAAGCACAACATATAACTGCATAATTGCATAATAATGATAATAATTGCAATAATGATGATAATAATTGGCAATAATGCAACAATGCATAGATGATGATAATGATGATAATTGAGGATGATAATGATAATATTGATGATAATCATGATAATTATATGATGATAATAACCAGGAATTGTCTCCATATATTATAAAAAAAAGGTAAAAGGAAAAATAAATGCCCAACCAAGTCGAAAAAGCGGCAAAATCTAGCGAAATATAGCCTTTTGAGAGTATACTCCAAATGACGTTTTTTCGATTTCTCTGATGATTTTGGCAATTATTAGGGTAATAATGATAATAATACCAAAATCGTATTAATCATGACAATAATGAGGATAAAAGTGGGATAAAGAGAATTTTGATAACATTTGATGATTATTAATATTATCAATTTATCATTATTATTATTATATCTATTATTATTATTATAATTATTATTATCATATTAGTATTATTTATTTGTTATTATTATTGTTAGTTATTATTATTTTATTATTTATTATTATTATTATTATTATTATTATTATTATCCATTATTATTATTCATTATTATTATATTATTATTCATATCGTTATTAATATTATTATTGTTATTATTATCATTATTATCATTTTACTAGTAGTATAATTGCAAAAATATTATTATAACAGTAATAATTACTGTAATAACGATATTAATTAAAATAATGATATAGATAATTACTATAATATCGTTATTATTGTTATTATATTGTTATTTCTATTATTTTGTTGTTGTTATTAGTATAGTTGCAAAGTTATATATTATAACTGCGATAATTGCAATTAATAAATGTAAAAATAAATTGCAATAATGATGATAATAATTGCAATAATGATGATAATGATGATGATAATGATAATATTGATGATAATCATGATAATAATGATGATAATAACAGGAATTGTCTCCATAAATAATAAAAAAAGGTAAAAGAAAATAATCCCAAAAGTCGAAAAAGCGGCAAAATCTAGCGAAATATAGCCTTTTGAGAGTATACTCCAAAATGACGTTTTTTCGATTTCTCTGATGATTTTGGCAATTATTAGGGTAATAATGATAATAATTACCAAAATCGTTTAATCATGACAATAATGAGGATAAAAGTGAGAATAAAGAGAATTTTGATAACATTTGATGATTATTAATATTATCAATATTATCATTATTTATATTATTATATTATTATTATTATTTTCTTATTATTATTATTATTATTGTTTTATTTTTTATTATTATTATTATTTTATTATATATATTATTATTCATATTATATTATTATTAATTATATAATTATCTATTTTTACCATAAATATTATATTGTTATTATTATCATTATTATCATTTTTACTAGTAGTATAATTGCAAAAATAATTATTATAACAGTAATAATTACTGTAATAACGATATTAATTAAAATAATGATATAGATAATTATTATAATATCGTTATTATTGTTATTATTATTGTTATTTCTATTATTATTGTGTTGTTATTAGTATAGTTGCAAAATTATATATTATAACTGCAATAATTGCAATAATGATGATAATAATTGCAATAATGATGATAATGATGATGATAATTATAATATTGATGAAAATCATGATAATAATGATGATAATAACAGGAATTGTCTCCATATATAATAAAAAAGTAAAAGAAAATAATTCCCAAAAGTCGAAAAAGCGGCAAAATCTAGCGAAATATAGCGTTTTAAGAGTATACTCCAAAATGACGTTTTTTCGATTTCTCTGTGATTTGGCAATTATTAGGGTAATAATGATAATAATTACCAAAATGTATAATCATGACAATATGAGATAAAAGGGGAAAAATAAAAAAAATTTTGAAAAAATTTATGATTATTAATTTTATC
>NW_023654254.1:0-30023 GCF_015228065.2 Penaeus monodon
TTTTAAAAAAATTTAACATTTTTAAAGATTTTTGAAAATTTTTTTGGCAATAATATAAAATTAAAGAATAAAAAATTTTAAAATAATATTAATAATAATAATAAACTAAAATAATAATAAAAATAAAAATTAAAAAAATAAAAATAATTAAAAATAATAATGGGGTAAAATAATAGAATAATCATAAAATGTTACCCAAAATTCTCTTTATTCTTATTTTTATCATCATTATGTATGTTTTAATAGTTCTGGAATTATTACATTTTTTACCCTAATAATTGCCGAAATCAAATGAGGGAAAAAAATTTTCATTTTGGGAGTCTCCTCTCAAAAGGCTATATTTCGCGAGATTTTGCCGCGGTTTCGACTGTTGGGATTTTTGTTTTTACCTTTTTTTAATATATGGACACAATTCCTTTTTAAATTTCACATTATTATCAGTTTATCTCATTTTATCGTTATCATCATCTTTATCTCTATTATCATCATTATTGAAATTTTTATCTTTATTGCAATTATTATCTTTTTATTGAAATTTATTGCAGTTATAATATATTTTTTTACTCTATACAATAAAAAAAAAAAAATAATAGTAATAACATAATAAAAACCCAAAAAAAATCTTTTATAATCATTATTATATCTTTATTTTAAAAATATCGTTATTACTGTATTTTTTTACTCTATAAAAATTATTTTTACAATTATATCCCAGTAAAAAAAAATAATAATGATGAAAATTAACAAAAAAATATTAATAAAAAATAATAAAAATTATGTTATTATAATTATCTTTTATATTATTGTTATTATTCTTAAATATTTTTTTTTGGCAAAAATACAAATAATTAAGTAAAATAAAATAATATAAAAAATTAATAATAATATAATAATAATATTAATAAAATGATAAAAATAATGTAATGTAAAAATTAAATAATCATCAAATGTTATCCAAATTTTCTTTTTTCTCACTTTTATCACATTATTTCATGATTAATAGAATTCGGGGAAATTTAAATACTTTATTACCCTAATAATTGCCAAATCATAAAAATGAAGGGAAAAAAAACGTCATTTTGGGTCTCTCTAAAAGGGCAAATTTTTCGCTAGTTTTTGCCGCTTTTTCGACTTTTGGATTTTTTTTTTTATTTTTTTTTATTATTAGGACACAATTCCTTTTAATCATCATTTATCGTTTATCATCATTATTACGTTTCATCATTATTGGAAATTTATTATCATCTTATGAAATTTTTATCATTATTATTGCAATTTTGCAGTTTAATATATTTTTTTTTACTCATACGGGGTTGTGGGAAACCCGCACAAGAAGTCAATTATTTTTATTAAGATTAAGCTAGTTTCGAGTGAGAGGCTGCCGTGAGTGATTCCCTTTTTGGCTGGGCGGTAAATTGCCATCCGATGTTTACTCTCGGGGGTCCCGATGACTGGGGGTGATGGGGCGGGAGTCGGTCCCCAAACCCCCGGGGGCCTGACTTACCGAGCGCGGAAGCTCGTCGCATTTTTGGTCACCACAGCCCTCCCTTCCATGTAGCGGTCCGAAACGAACCTTCAAAATGTGCATTGCTCCTGGAGATGCGCGGCTTCGCAGGGTCGATGCGACGGTTTCGTCTCCTCTGGGTCGCCAAATGGTGATGGTTTTACGCCCGTTTGGCCCGGAAAAAGGGCCCCCTCATAGGGTGGGCGAGGGGAGGTTTGGGGGTCTCTTATGAAGACAGTGAGCAGTTTTGGAGGTCGCGGGGCAAGTAGTGTCTGGGCCCGTGATGGTCTCGTAGACGAAGCGGACGCGGGCCAGCGGCGCGAAGCTCCCTTCCAAATGCCCCGGGTCCTGATCTCGGAGTTTTTACTAGAAAGTCAGGGGGGAGAGCTATGGTGGTTCCATAACCATCTCTGCTGCGGTCACCGAAGACCCTGCTTGAACGGGTCCGATGTGTAGGATTTGCCAAGGGTAACTGGTCCACCCAGTGTCGGGCGGGAAAAGGGAACCGTGGGGGCCTCCTTCAAGGGGCGGTGTAGGCCCTCCACCAGCCATTGGCAGGGAATGGTATCCTGTGGCCGGTGCGCTTCGAGCCGAGAAGGATATCAGCTGCCTCCAAGTCGGACTCGAACTGAGGACCTCTGTGGGTCGTGACCGTCGCTGGGTCCCGTGCGAATATCCAGGTGCTGATAAAGGTCTTGAAATGGTGGCGGCAGTGGCGTCCTGGGGGCCCTGGCCTCAGGCCACCTGGAAAAACCGTCAATCTCGTCGGGACGTGCTGTAACCCGGGGCTGGGTGGGGGACCGACTACGTCGATTTTACATGCTCGAAGCGGCCATCTGGTAAAAGGGGAACACCTTGGGGGGGAGATTTAGTGTGTCGGTGACCTTACTGCGTTGGCTTTCATGCAGGTCGACCCCCACTGCCGGACATCCTATTGATGCCGGGCCAGACGACTTTGTTGCGGATGAGGTCCTGTGTTGCGCAAATTCCCCCTATGAGCGTGGAAAGCTTCGAAAAACGTCGGCGGAGTGACGGAGGGATGAAGGACGGGGTCTGCCCAGCGAGATGTCGCGAGGAGGGTGCCCCCGAGAGCCCCCTGGGCACCTGCCTATTTTCAAGGGAGGTTCTCCGTGGGTGAGCTGGGAGGAAGGGGTCTTGGGCTGCTCCCTCAAACCCGCTGGTAGGTTTGGGGTGCTGCTCGACTTCCCATGGATATTGAACTTGGATAGGGCGTCTGCAGCCTGGTTTTGGGCCCCCCATGTGGTATGCTGGTGAAGGGGCAACGAAATCCGGGTGCCTCTCTTCACGCGGGGACTGAGGCACCCTGTTGTGCAGGGCGAAGGTGGGGGGGTTGTGGCCTTTTTTTTAAGATTGGGGAAAAGTCCTTTCCCCCGACTTTGTCCGGAAGTGTTTGAGGGCCGTATAAACTGCAGGAGCTCCTTGCCAAAGGGCACTGAAACCTATTTGTTGTAGGCTAGAGTCCGTGAAAAGAAAGCCGGGGGTTTTCCCAACCATTACCTGAATCTTGTTGTAAAACTGCTCCCATGGGGGGCCCCGAGGCGTCGACGGTTAAATTGAGCCTTGCTCCCGCGCGGGGGTTAGGGGGGTCCCCGAGGCTAAGGCGCCTTTTGCAAACCCTCGAAAGCTTCAATCGCCTCAGAGGCCCAAGAAAGTCTCTGCCGCGTCCCCCCGGGGATGGAGCGAGGAGACGTTGCAGGGGGGCCAGAAAAGGGCACACTTCGGGATAAACCTAAAAAGTTAATCTTCCGAGGTATTCCGAAGCTGTCTTTCTTTGTTGGCTTAGGGAACTGCCTGAGTGCTGACCTTCTCCTTTAGCGGGTAATACCGTCAGCGGTAATCGTGTGACCTAAAAAGGGTGGAGAGGGGACTCCAAAAAGACCTTACCAGGGTTGAGACGACTCCGGCTCCCTGCAGGGGGGTCGAAGGGGGCCCGGAGTGCTGCTGGTGTTCCTCACTTTTGCTCTGGCGATGATATATCTCGAGTGAAGAGAACCCCCTGTAGGCCCAGGGGACATCGCCATGAAGCGCTGGAAGGTCGGGGGCGGCGTTGCGGGCCCGAACGGCATTCGCGGGAATTTCGTAAGGCCCCGAAGGGCGTGGTCACAGCTTCTTCGGATGTCTCCTCGGCAATGGGGTTTGGTGGAGCTCTGACGAGGTCGATTTTAGAGAAAATCGTGCTCCCGAGAGCTCCCTGGAAGGGTGGAGGTGCGGGAGGGGGTAGCGGTCCGGTGGGGGCTGGTTGAGGTGAGGGAAACCCCCACAGGGACCCCATCGCCGCCTTTTTTACGAACAAGGTGCAGGGGAGTCCCCACTGGCTGTGAAGGGCGTATGATCCCGACTCTCGCATTGCTCAAAATTCTCCCTTTGCTGCGGAAGCATCTGGTCGAGTGGCCTCAGGGGAAAAGACCGGGGGGTCCATCGTAAACGATGTGGTGCTTAGGGTGTGTGGTGGGTCGTTCCACGTTGATGGGCTTCGTCGCGCTGGAAACTCGCGCACCCAAAGCTCTGAAAGGGGCCGGGTTGGCTACATGTTACCCGGGGACCGTACCAGGGCCGAGAGGCGTGGCGCGGGTCCCTACTGGTGCAAAAGGCACCCCCCGCCTAGGTCTACCGTAAATCCGTGGTGACCAGGAAATCACTCCGAGGTCGGCTGCTGTACGTCGGCACAAGGAAAACCCCCACTCAGTTTCGAATGCGGAGCGCCGCTAAAAAGGGGGTCAGTGAGCGCCACCGTATCGTTATGGGCGAACATTTGGCAGCCCCCAAAAGGTGGAGAAGCGGGATTGTCTGTTTTTAAAGGATTCCCACCAAGAACCGCAGGGGGAATTTGTTGTCGCGGACGAGATAGGGGGCCCCCGTCTGGGGCCCGAGAGACGGCGCTACTATTCCCGCGGTGCCTTTTCCCCGGCCAGAGCAAGGGGGTTCGCACCGACGCGCCCTGCTGCCAAATGGGAATGGTAAAACTAGTACCTGGGGGGGGGAAACGGCGGGGGCTGTAGGTGTGACGGTCGGGGGCGCGTAGTCCCCGTCCACGATCGGGGTTGAACCGGGGTGATGCAGGACTGCGATGGGGGATCTGGGACGTGGTAAGGGTTTCCCGGGGCTAAAATTTTGTCGAACGGCATTTTGTGGTTCGGAAAACCTTGTCGCGGGGTTTCCCCAAGGTTAGAGGTGGGGGAGGGGTACACGAAACTTGGCGGTAGTCTGGAGCCTATGATTTCGCCCGCTTTGAGGCTAATTGCCAATGGGGAGCCCCCGACCTATAAGGGGGTTTGAAGGGTCCGGGAAACGCTGAGGAACATCGGCGTAAAAAGGTAGGGGGCAATGAGTGTTGGCACGAGAGAGAGTGCTTTGTATGTCCCGGGAGTTTTCCGAAGGAGTACGGGTGTCAGCGACGAAGCTGTGAAGAACACGTAGGCTTTTCGGGGGGGGGGCCGGCTCCTGCAGGATTGTTTCCTTGGGGATTCATATGTGTTGTACTGGGGGTTGTTAAAAAGGGGTCGCTGACGGGAGCGGGTTTCAGGGAATTTGGGTGACCATACCGATTTTTGGTGGTCGGAGGGGTGACAGGGCGTAGGGGGACTCCTGTTCCCTGCAAAAAAAATTTCGGGAAGGGAAAGCAATGGTGCAGGGGGAAAGGGTTTTAAAGGGGGCTGACACCTCATGGCAAAGGGGCTCTTAACCCGGGGTCCCGTGTGGTTGTAGGCAAACGCAAAAGAAGTAAAATTTTCCCTTTTTTTATTTAGAGTGTACAGCTAGTGTTCGAGTGAAGCCTACCCGATGAGTGAGGGTTCCTTTTGGATGGGCGCTTAAATATGCCGCCCGCGATGTAACTCTCGAGTCAGGTCCGATGAGTGCGGGGTGATAGGGGGGGAGTCGGATCCCCAAACCGCCTGGACCTGACTCTACCGGCCGGAAGCTCTGCACGTTGGTCACCAAAATACTAAAACAACTACAATAAAAAAATAGAAGAGAAAATAAACAAAAAAAGGGACAAATAAGCGGGATAGATGAACAGGCTCCTCCCCTCTCTCCTGCGGTGAATGGGTCCTTGATTGGACGATTAGAAGGGGGGTGAGGTTCCGGCAAGGGGGGCGGACGGGGTCAGGGGTGGAGCCAGCAAACGCCGAGAGTTAGCATGATCCCATGATCCCTCGATCTGGCTTTTGCATGGGATATTAAAGAGTGCACCGCGCCCGGTCCCATGCAATCCGGCCTCGGCTCTTCCGGTTACCGGACGGTGACGCGCCCCCCATTTTTTTGATGCCACGATGCTATGGCTTGCATTAGCTTCGTCCCCTCTACCTACTCTTTCTATGCGAATTTTTCGCTTAGGATGACTCTGTGCACACCTTCGGGGTAAAACTGGCCCCCATCTTGGGGCGCGTGCTGGGACTGGGCGACCTTTACCCCCCGCAGGGGGGGTGTGTCGGGGGGCCTTAGAAGACCTCCTTACGGTGTGCATGATTCCATTTTTTTGTTAGGTTTGGGTCGGGGCAGACCATTGAGCTGCCACTCTTTTTTTTTCGAATAGGGCGATAGGCAGGTAACCCCCCTTGTCAGGCCTTTTCCCCAGGTTCTTTTTCAAATACAGCTGTAACAGAACACCCAAGTTCCCGTGAAGGAAGTACCGGATAAAAGTTAGTTTTTTCTCCCTCACTGTGATAAAATAGTCTTGGTTGACTATTTTAGAGGGAAAAGAATTAAAGGAACAGGTACAGGTCCCTTACCTCACTGAGGTAAAAACTTTGGGGTTTAGAGAGAAAGGGTTTCATGTTAAAAAAATCCCCCTCCCAAAAGAACTGCCTGGAAAAAAGTCAGTCCTCTCCCTCACTGTGAGGAAAACGTCTGTGGTTGGCTTTTCCAAGGGACGAAGGGCTTACTGGAACGGTAAGAACCCACCCTTCTCTCACTGAGGTGAAACACCTTTGGATGTTTCGAGAGAGGGGGATCCACCTCAAAAACCGTCCTGCCATGGAACCCCGGGAAAAATGTTAATTTCTCTCCCTATTGGGTGAAAACAGTCTGTGGCCAGCTGTTTTTCAAGGGTAAAGGAACTGACGGGAAAACGGGTTTGCAGGACCCCCCTTTTTTTCTAATGGGGGAAAAACCTTTGGGGCGTTTCAAGAGAAAAGGGGGATTCACTTTGAAAAGGGTAAGGTCCCCTCCCAGGAGCGGAGGGAAATGCCTGGAAAAAATGAAAGACCCCCTTCCTCATGAGGAAGGAGCAAAGTGTTCCCATCAATGATGTCCCGTAGGGGGAAAAGGGATCCCCCCGGGGTACTCCCCGAGGTTTACACCCACCCACGTGTTTGCCGTGCGTGGCCCCTTGTAGCTGGGAAACGGGAGTCCGGGGTTTAGCGATGCCGTGCACGAGTACGCCCTGCGGCTAGAACCGCCCCTTTTGGGCCCCTATTCTGGCAAGACAGGGGGCCTGATCCGGGCCCCGGGCGGTCAATCGCTGGTCTCCCCGGGGGCTAGGGCAAGCAGTCATGCTGCCGTTTTTACCCACACCCCTCCCTGTGTACCCGTGCAATGGCAATTGGGTGCGTATATTTACTATCACCCCGTTGCTGTTAGACTTGGTTCTAGCACTCAGCTTCCCCTTGTTTGGGCTCCCGGGGGGGTGGGGGGGGAGTGAAAGAAGCACTGCCAAGGACATGGAAAATCTAAATAAAAATCCCCCACAGCAACCTTACTTTGACGAAACCCCTGCAAAGGGCCCCGACCACGGCAGCCACCCCGAAGCCTTTCGTCCTCCGGGTGGAAAAAAAAAACCCGAGCACGGATGACACTGTCATCCTCTGCCAAATGGCGGACAAAAACAAATAAAAACATGTACAAACAGTCTGTCCACCGATTGTCCCAAAAGATGGACTCTCTGTGGCCCCTCCAGGCCAGCACCCAGACCAGAAGGTCTCTGAGCCCCCTAGACGACCCCACGAATGAAACGGAGCACCAGCTGAACCCCGAAAAAGCTGGGGCCTCCACAAGCAAGCCCCAAAACCCAAAGGGCGGGCCCAAAAGGCCGAGGCCGGAGTCCGACTCTGATGGCATCTGGACCCCCAAGGGTTTCCCGCAATTTAAGGGCCCCTACAACCCAAGGGGTTTTGACAATGCCTCCAAAGGTAAGGGGATTTTAGAGCCGCGCAAAATCCGCTGTCATCCGGATTGCGCGAGATCAGGGGTGATCATCGGCCCAAAGATCAAGCCCCCCCTTTGTTTTCTGCAGGAGCAAAAGGGGTTAAAAGATGGGGGGAAAGTGAGCCTCTCGCCACTGAACCCCCAGGAGAAGAGAGTAAGTGGTGCTACTTTCTTTCAGTTCATACGATGTGGAGGTGATAACATCACACCCACAGGTCGTGGGGGTTCCCGATTTCGAAGGGGAAGACTCCAACCACAAGCCTGGGACCCTGAAAGTACCCCAAACTCCACCCTTGATCTGGGTAAAGGGGGGACCTAAAACCTCGCCACTTATGTGCCCCGAACCACTTTGGTGTTTAAAAGGGCCCGAAGTACGGACACCACCAGGCAACTTACGCCAAACCAAAAAGTGGGTCTGTAGCAAGGCCACAATTGAGGTGTGCATCAAGGCACATAAAGAAGAAAAGAAGGACACAACAGCCAATGCCTAACTGTGCCCAAAAGGGATCAGCCTGGGGCCTGGCTTGCCTGTCGGGGGAAGAGGCGGCCCCCCAAAAAGGCAAGAGGTTGCTAAGAAGCGACCAAATTTTTTCTGCCCCCCCGGGCCCCCCTGGGGGGGGAACAAAAGCGAAAAGGCTTCCCCCCCCTCCTAAAAGGAAGGGAAACTCCCCCCCGCCCCAAAAAGAGATCTCCGACAAACAGGAGTTCCCCCAAGTGAAACAAATGCGAGGGAACCCCCGGGAAAAAGGGTTTCCCAAAAGCACCCACAGTCCCCCCCAGACCCAGAAGAATGTTCTTGCGAGGGGGACGCGACCCCATCACTGCTGTGGGCCAGCAGTGGCAGTATCCTTTTTCCAGGGCCCAGGAAGGGCGATAAGGCAGTCAATTTTGCCATGACGACATGAAAAAAAAACCCTGAAAAGCATAAAGGGAAAAAAGATGGAGAAAGGGCCAAATCACCCAATCCCCCCTCAGCCCTTCGAGACTCCCCCCCCCTCTCCAAACCCGGCTATGCCCCACGGCAGAGCCTAGCCAGGCTATGCCCTCACAGGCAGAGCCCAACCCGGCGATTCAGTGCCACAACCCAATCGAAAAGCTGAGCCTGCCCAGGGAAGGGCCAGCCAATGCCAGAAACAGCCTGGGGCCCCAGAAAAAGCCAAGACGAAAAGTCAGGCTACAAAGGCCCCACCCCCAGTGGATCCGGGGCAGCGACAGCCGAAAGAGTCCCAAGCAGTGAATCTCACAAGGAGTTTTCAGACTCCGACCGTCAACCCCAAATGTGCGATTCTCCGATGTAAATATCAATTAGTAAAATCTGACACGCAATCTAAGTATTTTGCAGTGGAACATCTGTGGCTTCTCCTCAAGGATGCCATCCTCCCCGCAAAAGTGCATCAAAGGGGCTTGACATCGTCAGCTCCAGGAGACTTATCACGGAAACTGTTTCCCTTTTAGGGGTTTACGTCTACGCGCTGCCCCGTTCCGATGGCAAAAGGGCTGATGACCCCGGAAAAAGGGAACAAATTTCCCCCTCCGAATAGCCATGCACCGCACTGTGGAGAAGATTTGAATCTCTTGCCCTCGAGATTCAACTGGCCGGGGGCCCTGAAATTGACAACGTGTACGCAGGGGCCCCTGTAGTAGCTTAGACATCAGCCAGGTAGTGCTTCGCACACACGACCGAGTGATCTAGGGGAGACTTTAATGCACACCACCCCCTCCTGGCTCCCTGCAGGGTACGGATGCGGCTGGCCGCACAAGCCAAAGTGCTCGAGACATTCCCCCAATCGTCTCCTCAACAGCCAGAGCCAACCATGTGAGAGGAGGGGTCCTAGACCTCACCCTGCCCTGCGACTCTGGGGAGAGGATTGGCTGGCGTGTCGGGAAACCGTCACTATGACCATTATGGCACTATAACACCCTCTGGATATGGCCCAGCCCAAAAACCACGACCGAATCCAAGATGGAAAAAAAGACAAGGCCAAACTGGCACGTCCAGGCGCCTTGGGCCCCCGTCGAGAACAATGAACCCACACGAGCGAAAATGTGGGAAGTGCTACAAACCAGCTTGTAAATGCCATGATGAGGCAGCCTCACTGACCATACCCAAAAAACCCGGCCGGGTCCAGGAGTCACAGGACGCCTGGGACTTCAATGACGAGATTAGGGGGGTCAAACCCAGGGTAACATGTGCCCAAAACATTTCCGAAGGCAAAACCCCCCACAACCTAGCCCCCCTAAGGGAGGGGGTGAGCGTTCAAGGAAAGCCACAAGTGGGCAGGAAAAAATGGCGGAATGGTGTGAGCTTTTTGATACCGTCCACCTCTCAGAGCTATGGCAAAAGGGGCAAAACGGCCAACAGCCCTCGCCCGAGATGCACGCACCACACCCCCAGGCAGAGGCAACAGACTGGGCAAAGTTCTCTGCGAGAACGAGCAGGGCAGTCTGCCAGCCGACTGAGGGCAAAAACAAAAACGCCTACAACCAGACAGACTTTCTCACTCAGAGAAAAAGGGGAGCCGAACCCGATAACTCAGGGGGTTATCTTTTTTTCGAGGGGAATAAGAGATCCCCAAAGCCGTCGCAACTCACCCCGGGGGAGACCCGGATTCGTACCCCATCACTCCCGCCTGGGGCTGTAGGTGAGCTTGCATTCCTGCAACTCATCAACGGTCCTGGGAAACTTTACTCTACCCCAGAGCTGGAAGGGGGCTACCTAGTTCCCTCCCTAAACCAAAAGGGCCCGGGAAATACCGCCCATCTCTTCCTCAGCTGTCTGGCCAAGACTGCCAAAAAGGGTGGTACGAACCGGGTCCAAAGGAAAATGGGACCCCCCACGAACACCTCCACGGGTTCACCAGGGGCATGAGCACAGCCACAGCTAGCCACGCTCTTGAGCACAATAAAAAGGGGGCACTTGGCAGTATTCCCTTGACCTGGAGAAGGCTTTTGAATTGGGGAAGCCTTTTTGCCATTCAGGGGAAACCTGATCCAAAAAGGAAACAAGGTAACTCTTGGCTTGGGGGAGGTGACTCTTTACGAATAAACCCCCAGAGTCAAAATTTCCAAAGGGCACCTATCACAGCACTGCCCCCAGAAAATTGGAACCCCCAGGTGGGGTTCTCAGTCCAGCCCTTTTTAAAACACTAATGTCCTGTTCCCCAACATAAACCTCCCATGGGGTGCAAGATCATCTCCTTCAGACGTCTTGTATCATCTCCACTGAGACACGGCCCAACAAAGCCCCCGCGTTGTTTGGGTTTGGGACCGAGGAGTTTGCAGGACAGGACTAAAAACTTGCGCCAAATCCCCGCCAGGCTTTGAGCAGGATTCAAAGGCACAAGTCTGAAAATCCAAAGGGGAAAGGATTGGAGTGGGTTCAGGAAACCTTTCCTTTGGGGAAGGGTAGCGGCCCTCCCTTCCGCCAGGGGGTCCAGACCTGCTTGACCGAACAAAAGGCAAAAGTCTGTCATGAGAGTAAAGGTGGAAGACGCATAGGGGGCCCAAAACAGAGTACTAATCATTTTACGTACATGGCACCCATTGTAGACTATGCCTCCCCCCCTCTGTTGGGATCAAGAAAATATAAAAACCGATTGGAGCAGTCCCAAAAAGAAACCGCCCGGGTCATTCGGGTGCCCCAAGGTGGGCGAAGGTCCTCAACCTCCTAGTGGGGACAAAACCCTTTTCCCCCCTTGGGCCCCACGAAATTTATCAACCAGGGCCCCAAATTTTTATCAAAAGGGCATCAGGCTCCCAGGAAACCCCCAAAACCCAAGACACAAAATAGTCAACGCTAGAAAAGATAACGAGCTTTTCAACAACTCCCGGCTGTCTCACACGCCAGGGGGCTAAAACCCATCAGCCAAAGAACCCCTACTGCCAAGGGGATGGACCCCCACACCCTGACTTTTTCGAAGCTCCGCCCTGGGCACAAACCTCATAGATTCCGGGCATGAGACTGGCAAGCAAAAAAAATGAATATTGTACGCCTGCCTAAAGGCAGAAACCCAGAGGGTATTGCAACCCTCCCCCCCCGGGGGGCCTAACATATTACCCGCGGATCGGTCGATCCCTTGCCCACCTGCAGGCGCCGGCTTTGCAGCAAGGGATGCCACAATATCCCTGAGGGTAACAGACAACGCTCCTCGCTAAGCAGAGGTAGTTGCTATCAGGAAGCCTGAGACAAAAGCGTCCGGAAAAAGGGCACGTGGTCAACACACAGACTCCAAAGGAGCCTCGACTGTCTTTAGCAGCGCTCACCCCCTGAAAATCTACCTCCTCAAAACCCTCGGCACAATAACACAAAGGATCTTGCTCGGTAGAAGAATTATATAACTGGGGGCCCCCCATATAGGGATCAAGGCAATGACTTGTGACAGATTAGCCGAAATCGGCCGGGTAAACCCCCCAAAAACCCCTGTAATACATCAAGCCGAAGTTTACTTTGAGGAAGTGTACGGTGGCGGCCCAAATCCTTCCCCCTGCAGCTTCACGAGAGGAAACGAGATTCCCCCCCGGCCAGCTGGTATCAGTGCCACAGGCTAGAAACCCCTGGCACTCTCTGAAATAAACAAAAGAGGGCCCCAAGTCATTCTGCCAGAAAGCGCCTAGGTTTTCCACGTGCTGGCAGTCATAAAAACCCTAGAACATGAAGAGAGGTGTTGCATGCATTTCGGGAGCCGAAAGCCACACTGATACACTACTTGGAGAATTGCGTGCCACGCAATTCCTAAAACAAACCCCCCCAGAACACAGCCCGTGCTGGTAAGAGATTTGCGAGAGCTTACACCCCGGCACGGGGCGCCTGCTGGCAATCCCCCGCCCCAAAAGGTAACACCGAGGCAGCAAAAAATGAGACAGCCAAAAAAGCTGACCAGGCCGGGGCCCTAAAGGAAAACCCGGGCGAAAACCAGAAATTCGCAAATCTCAAACAAGCAAAAGCAATAATAGTATAAAAAAATTCCCCAAAAAACGTTTTATAATCATTTTTTAATTTTTATTTTTTAAATTTAAAATCGTTATTACTGTAATTTTTTACTGTTATAATAATTATTTTTTTCAAAGATTACCAGTAAAAATAAAAAAATGATAATAAAAACAAAATAATATTTAAAAAATTAAACAATTAGTATTTTTATAATATACTTATTATTATTATTTTTGTTATTATTTCATTTTTAATATATTTTTTTGGGAAAAATACTAAAAAATAAAGTAATAAAAAAAATAAAAATATTAAAAATAATAAAAATAATAATAAAAATAAAATAAAATAAAAATAATTAAAAGTAAAAATAGTAATAATCCCAAAAATTTTTCCAAAATTTTCTTTTTTCTCCCTTTTATACATTATTCTCATGATTAATGAATCGGTAATTATTATCATTATTACCCTAATATTGCCAGAATCATCAATGAATGGAAAAAACGTCATTTTTTGGGGTTACTCTCAAAGGCTATATTTCGCTAGATTTTGACGCTTTTTCGACTTTTTGGGGTTTTTTTTTTTACCTTTTTTTTTTTAATAAACACAATTCCCCTTATTTCATCATTATTATCTGATTTATTCATTATTATCGTTTCCATCATTTCATCATTTCACATCATTTTCATCATTATTTCATTTTTATCATATTATTGCAATTATTTCATTTTTTATTCAAATTTTTGCAGTTTTAAAAATATTTTTTACATCTATACTAAAAACTACATATAATAGTAATAACAAAAATAATAACAAAATAAAGTCTTTTAAAACTTTATTTATAACTTTTTTTAATTAATATCGTTTTTCTGTAATTATTACTGTTATAAAAAATTATTTTTTTTCAATTTTACTACCCGTAAAAATAATAATAAAGATAATAATAACAATAATAAATTTATAACAAAATTTTAACAATTAATATTTTATAAATTTTACTTTTTATTATTATTATTGTATTATTAAGTTTTAAAAAATTTTTTTGGCATAATTTTAAAAATTAAAGTAAAAATATAATAATAATAATAAATAAAAATAATAAGATAATAATAATAAAAAATATAAAAATAATAATAATAATAATAAAATAATAATAAAATAATAATAGTAATAAAATAATAATTTAAAAATAAAATGATAAAAAATAAAGATAAAAGTAATAATAGTAAAATCTCAAAGTTATCCAAATTTCTTTTTTCCCTTTATCATCATTATTGATGATTAAAAGAATTTGGTAAATTTTATCATTATTACCCTAAATTGCCCGAATCATCAAAAGAAAGGAAAAAAAAAAAAAGCATTTCGGGGTCTACTCTCAAAAGGCTAAATCGCTAGATTTTGCCGCTTTTTCACTTTTGGGGTTTTTTTTTTTTTTACCTTTTTTATTATATATGGACCAAATTCCCTGTTTTTATCATTTATTACATGATTTTCATCATTATTATCGTTATCATCATCTTATCTATTTTTATATCATTATCATCATTATTGAATTATTTCATATTATTGCAATTTTTATCATTATTATTTCAATTATTGCAGTTTAACATATATTTTTCTCATACTAATAAAAACTACAAAAATAATAGTAATAACATAATAAAAAAAAATAAAACGTCTTTATAATCTTATTTTTATCTTTTTTAATTAATTCGTTATTACTGTAATTATTACTGTTTAAAAATTTTTTTTACAATTATACTACCAGTAAAAAAAATAATAAATTAATAATAACAATAATAATATTAAAAACATATTTTAACAATTTTACTATTATTATTATTTTGAATTTATTCAGTTAAATTTTTTTGGGAATAAAAACAATAATTAAAGTAATTAAAAAATATAATAATAAAAATTAAAAATTTTTAATATAATATTAATAATATAATAATGATAATAATTAATAAAAATAATAAAAATATAATAATAATAAAATTGATAATTAATGATAAAGTAATAAAAGCAAATTCAAATGTTATCCAAATTCTCTTCATTTTCACTTTTATCACATTATTGTCAGATTAGTAGAATTCTGGTAATTTTATCATTATTACCCAAAAATTGCCCGAATCACAAATGAATGGAAAAACGTCATTTTGGGTCTACTCTCAAAAAGGGTATATTTCGCTGATTTTTCCGCTTTTGACTTTTTGGGGTTTTTTTTTCTTTTACCTTTTTTTTTTATTATGGCACAATTTCCCGTTTTTACATCATTATTATCAGATTATCATCATTATTATCGTTATCATCACATTACTCATTATCATCATTTTCTCATCATTATTATCATTATTGCAATATTATCACATTATTGCAAAATTTTTTCATTATTATTGCAAATTTTTTCAGTTTTTAATTATATTTTTACATCTATACTAATAAAAACTACAATAAAAATAGTAATAACAATAATAATAAAAATAAAAACGTTTCATAATCATTATTTATTCATTATTTTAAAAATTTTTTTACTGTATTTTTTTGTTATAATAATTATTTTTTTCAAATTTTACTACAGTAAAAAAATAATAATTAAAATAAAAAAACAAAAAATAACAAAAATTATAAAAAATTTGTATTATTTTAATTTATATATTATTATTTTTTATTGTTATTATTCATTATAATATATTTTTGGCAAAAATACTAATAATTAAAATAATAATAAAATAATAATAATAATAATAATAAAAAATAATAATAATAAAAATATTAAAAAATAAAAATAATGATAAAATAAAATAATGATAAAAGTAAGTAATAGTAAAATGGGAACAAACACAAATTTATCCCAAAATTTTCTTATTCTCACTTTTATCTATATTGTCAGATTAATAGAATTCTGGAAAAATTTTTATCATTTTTGCGCTAATGTTGCCAAAATATCAAATAAAAGGGGAAAAAACGTCATTTTGGGGTTACTATCAAAAGGTTATTTTGCTAGATTTTGCCCCTTTTTTTACTTTTTGGGTTTTTTTTTTTTTACCCTTTTTTTTTTTAATTGGACACAAATTCCCGTTATTATCATCATTATTACATGATTATCTCATTATTATGTTACATATCATTATCTCAATCTATTATCATCATTATTCATCATTATCATCATTATTTCAATTTTTATCTCATTATTGCAATTATTATCATTATTTTTGCAATTATTGCGTTTAAAAATTTTATTTATCATTATAATAATAACAACTACAATAATAAAAGTAATAACAAAATAATAACAATAAAAACGTCTTTTAATCATTATTTTTTCTTATTTTTAAATTTAAAAATTTGTTATTACTGTAATTATTTCTGGGATATATTATTTTCAATTATATTAACCCGTAAAAAATAATAATAAAAATAATGACAAAAATATATTAAAAACAAAATTTAACAATTAATATTATTTAATTTACTTATTATTATTATTATTTTTATTATTACAGTTAAAATTATTTTTTTTGGGATATTCTAATAATTAAAAATAATAATAATAATAATAATTAATAAAATAATAATGAAAAATAATAATAATAATAATAATAATAATAATATAAAAAAAATAATAATAGTAAATAGAATAATCACAAAAGTTTCCAATTCTCTTTTTTCTCACTTTTATCATCTTTTGTAAAAGATTTAAAAGAAACTGGGAATTATTATCATTATTAACCCCAATTTGCCAAAAATCAAAATGAATGGAAAAAAACGTCATTTTTGGGGTCTACTCTCAAAGGCTTTTTCGCTAGTATTGCCGCTTTTTTGACTTTGGGATTTTTTTTTTTTTACCTTTTTTTATTTAAAAATTTGGGCACAATTCCGTTATTTTCATCATTTTATCTGATTTCATCATTATTTTCGTTTTCATCTCATTTACTTATCATCTTTTTATCATTATTTCAATTATACATCATTATTGCAATTTTTATCATCATTATTGCAATTATTATCATTTTTATTGCAATTTTTTCATTTATAATATAATTTTTTTTCATCTATACTAATACAACTACAAAAATAATAGTAATAACAATAAATAATAAAAAAATAACGTCTTTTTAAACTTATTTATATCATTTTTTTTAAATTAAAATCGTTTTTACTGTAATTTTACTGTTATAATAATTTTTTTCCAATTATATACCAGTAAAAAAATAAAATTGATAATAAAAATAATAATATTAAAAACATATTATAACAATTTGTATTATTTTAATTTTACTTATTATTATATTATTGTTATTATTACAGTTATAATAATTTTTTTGGGCAAATCTAATAATTAAAATAATAAAAAAAAAAAAGAAAAAAAAAAAAATAAAATTAATTAAAAATAAAATAATAATATTAAAAATAATAATAATAATAATATAAAAATAATAATAATGATGTAGTAAAATATAAAAATCATCAAAAGTATCCAAATTCTCTTTTTTCTCCTTTTATCTCATTATGTCGATTTAATAAATTATGGTAATTATTATCATTTTTACCCCAAAAATTGCCCCAATCTCAAAAGATGGAAAAAACGTCATTTTGGGGTTATCTCAAAAACTATATTTGCTAGAATTTTTCCGCTTTTTCGACTTTTTTCGATTTTTTTTTTTTCCTTTTTTTATTTAAAATGACACAATTCCTGTTATTATCACATTATTATCTGATTATCTATTATTTCGTTACATCATCATATCATCTTACTCATCATTTTTCATCATTATTGCAATTATTATCTCATTTTTGCAATTTTATCATTATTTTGCAATTTTTTCAGTTAAATTTTTAATATTTTTACATCTATACTAATAAAAAACTACAAAATAATGTAAAAACAATATAAAACAATAATAAAGTCTTTTTAATCTTTTTTATATCATTTTAATTAATTCGTTATTACTGTAAATTTTTACTGTTATAATAATTTTTTTTCAATTTACTACCATAAAAAAAATAATAATGATAATAAAAACAATAATAAATTTTAAAAACAAAATTTTTAACAAATTAGTATTATTTAATTAACTTATTATTTTTATTATTGTTATTAAGTTATAATATATTTTTTTTGGGGGAAAAATACTAAAAAATTAAAGTAAAAATAATAATAAAAATAATAATAATAATAATAAAAAATATAAAATAATAATAATAATAATAATAATAATGTAAAATAATAAAAAATCTAAATGTTATCCAAATTCTCTTTTTCCACTTTTTTTTATCATTATTTTCAGATTAATAGAATTCTGGTAATTATTTCATTATTACCCCAAAAATTGCCAGAATCACCAAAAGAATGGAAAAAACGCATTTTTGGAGCACTCTCAAAAAAGGGTAT
The DNA here is from genome assembly GCF_015228065.2 of Penaeus monodon. NCBI lineage: Eukaryota > Metazoa > Arthropoda > Malacostraca > Decapoda > Penaeidae > Penaeus > Penaeus monodon. Next base: position 17,992 of record NW_023654254.1, read on the forward strand.
ATTTCGTAGATTTTCCGCTTTTTTGACTTTTTGGGTTTTTTTTCTTTTCCCTTTTTTTTGTTATATTGGGCACAATTTCCGTTTTTTAAACACATTATTATCATGATTTTCATCATTATTATCGTTATATCATAAATTTATCAATTACATCATTTCATCTCTTACATCATTTTTGCAATTATTATCATCATTATTGCATTATTATCTTTTTATTGCAATTTTGCGTTATAATATAAATTTTTTCACTAGACTAATAAAAACTACAATAATAATGAATAACAAAAAAAAAACAATAAAAACGCTTTAAATCATTATTTTTTTCATTTTTTTAAACAATATCGTATTACTGTAATTATTTCTGTTATAATAATTATTTTTACAATTATACTACCCTAAAAATAATAATAATGATAAAATAACAATAATAATATTTAAAAAAAAATTAAAAAAATTAGTATTATTATAATATACTTTTATTATATTATTGTTTTTATTACAGTTATAATATATTTTTTGGCAATAATCCCAATATTAAAGTAATAAAAATAAAAATAATAAAATAATAATAATAAATAATAATAATAATAATAAAAATAATAATAATAATAATGATGATAAAATAATGATAATAGTAAAAATGTAATAATCATCAAAAGTTATCCAAAATTTTCTTTTTTCTCACTTTTATCATCATTTTTGTCGTTAATAGAAATTCTGGGAATTTTTATCATTATTTCCCTAATAAATTTCCAGAATCTCAAATGAATGGAAAAAACTCATTTTAAAAACATTTTCATCATTATTGCAATTATTATCACATTATTTGCAATTATTTTTCATTATTTTGCAATTATTGCAGTTATAATATATTTTTACATCTATACTAATAACAAAAAATAATAAGTAATAACAAATAAAATAATCATTATATCTTTTTTTAATCATATTTTTTTTAAAATTTGTTTTTTACTGTAATTCTACTGTTATAATAATTATTTTTTCAAGATCTACCATAAAAATAATAATAATGAAATAATGCAATAATAATATAAAAACAATATTATAACCCTTATATTAATAATTAATTTTTTATTTTATTATTTTTATTTTTGCAGTTAAATATATTTTTTTGGCATTAATACTAATAATTAAAATAATAATAATAAAATAATAATAATATAATAATAATAAAATAATAATAAAAAATAATAATAATATGTAAAAAAATATAATAGTAATAAAAGTAATAATCTCAAATGTTATCCAAATTCCTTTTTTCTACTTTTTTCATCATTATTGTCGATTAAAAGAATTTTTGGATTATTTCATTATTCCCTAATAATGCCAGAATCATCAAAGAATGGGAAAAACGTCATTTTGGAGTCTACCTCAAAAGGCTTATTTCGCTAGATTTTTTCCCTTTTTCGACTTTGGGGATTTTTTTTCTTTTTCCTTTTTATTATTTTTTAAAGGACAAATTCCTGTTATTAAACACAATTTTCATGATTTTCACATTATTACGTATCATCATCAGTATCATCATTACATTATTATCATCATCATTTTTATTATTATTGCAATTATTATCATCATTTTTGCAATTATTTCTTATAAAATATATTTTACATCTTCTAATAAACTACAATAAAAAAAAAAATAAAACAAAAATAATAACAATAATAAGTTTTATAATCATTATTTATATCATTTTTTAATTTAAATCGTTATTACTGGTAAAATACTGTTATAATTTATTTTTACAAAATATACACCCGTAAAAAAAATAATAAGGATAATAATAACAATAAAAATATTTTAAAACAATATTTTAAAAATTAGATTATTTAATTTTACTTATTATTATTATTATTTTTTTATTACAGTTATAATATATTTTTTGGCAATAAAACTAATAATTTAAAAAAAATAATAATAATAATAAAAATAAAAATAAAATAATAAAATAAATTTAAAATAAAAAAATAATAAAATAATAATAATAATTATGAAATAAAAATAAAAAAATAATAAAATTGTGATAATAATAATGATAAAGTAAGATAGTAAAAATCATCAAATGTTTTCAAATTCTCTTTATTCTCACTTTTTTTCATCTTATTGTATGATTAATAGAATTCTGGTAAATTTTTATCATTTTTACCCTAATAATTTCCAGAATCATCAATGAAAGGAAAAAACGGGCTTTTTTGGGGTCTACTCTCAAAAAGGGTATATATCGCTTTATTTTTCCGCTTTTCGACTTTGGGATTTTTTTTTTTTTACCTTTTTTTTTATAATGACATAATTTCCCCATTATTATCACCCCTTATTTCAAATTTTCATCATATTTTTTTATCATCATCATTTTCATCATTATCATCATCATTTCATCATATTGCAATTATTATCATCATTTTGCAATTTTACATTTATTATTCAATTTTTGCAGTTATAAAATATTTTTTACATCTATACTAATAACAACTACAATAAAAATAGAAAAACAATAATAAAAACCCCAAAAATTAAGTCTTTAAATCATTTTTTATTCATTTTTTAATTTAAAATCGTTTTACGTAATTTTTATGCTATAATAATTATTTTTTTCAATTATCACCATAAAAATAAAAAAGGGAAAATAACAAAAATAATTTAAAAAAAATTTATAAAATTAGTATTATTTAATTATACTTATTATTATTATATTGTTATTATTAAAGTTAAAATGTTTTTTTTTGGGAATAATACTAAAATTTAAAATAAATAATAATAATAATAATAATAAAATAATAATAATAATAATAATAATATAATAATAAAAATAATAATAATAAGATAAAAATAATGATAATATAATAATATAATAATCACAAATGTTTTCCAAATTCTCTTTATTCTCACTTTTCTCATTTTTTTTTCATGTTTAAAAGAATTTTGGTAAATTACATTTTTACCCTAATAATTGCCAGAATCATCAAATAATGGAAAAAAAAGTCATTTTGGGCTATCTCAAAAAGGGTATATTTCGCTAGATTTTGCCGCTTTTTTTGAATTTTGGGGTTTTTTTTTTTTTACCTTTTTTTATTTATTGGACACAATTCCTGTATTACTCAGGGTTTTCATCATTATTATCGTTTCATTACATTATCATCATTATCATCATTATCATCATCATTATCATCATTATTCAATTTATTATCATTTTTGCAATTACATCTTATTTTGCAAATTTTTGCATTATAATATATATTTTTACATTATACTAATAACAATACAATAATAATAGTAAAACCCTAAAAAAACAATAATAACGTCTTTATAATCTTTTTAATCATATTTTAATTAAAATCGTTTTATGTTTAAATTTTTAAATGTTATTAAATTTTTTTTTTCCCTTATACTACCATAAAAAAAAAATAATATAATAATAACAATAAAAAATATTAAAAACAAAAATTTTTAAAAAAAATTTGTATTATTATAAAATTTTACTTATTTTTATATTATTTTTTTATTACGTTATAAAAAATTTTTTTGGGAATAAAACGATAACTAAAATAATAATAAAATAAAAATAAAATAATAATAAAAATAATAAAAAATAATAACATAATAAAAATAATAATAACAAATTAATAAAAAAATAAAATGATATAATAAGATAATAGTAATAAAAGTAATAATCATGAAATGTTATCCAAAATTTTCTTATTTTCACTTTTATCGTCATTTTGTCATATTAAAAGAATTTGGTAATTTTTTCATTATTACCCTAATAAATTTCCCGAATCATCAAAAAGAATTGAAAAAAAGTCATTTTGGAGTCACTCTCAAAAGGCTATATTTTTCTGATTTTGCCGCTTTTTAGACTTTTGGGGTTTTTTTTTTTTTTACCTTTTTTTTTATATATGGACACAATTCCTGTTATTATCACATTTTATCATGATTATCATCATTTTTCATGATTATCATCATTATTATCGTTATCTCATCATTATCTCTTTCATCATCTTTTCATCATTTTGCTTGTTATCATCTTTTGCAATTATTCATCATTATTGCAATTTTTACAGTTATAATATATATTTTACATCTAATAATAACACTACAAAACGTCATTTTAAACTTTTTATATTATTTTTTTTTAATTCGTTATTACTGTAATTATTCTGTTTTTAAAAATTATTTTTACAATTTTTACTACCAGTAAAAAAAATAATAATGATAATAATAACAATAATAATTAATAAGAAAATTATAATAATTGTAATTTAATTTACTTATTATTATTATTTTTGTTTTATTTAAAATTATATATTTTTTTGGCAAAATACTAAAATTAAATAAAAAAAAAATAATAATAATAATAATAAATAAATAATAATAATAATAAAAAATAAAATGATAATAATAAAGAAATAGTATAATAGTAATAATCATCAAATGTTTCCAAATTCTCTTTATTTTCACTTTTATCATCATTATTGTCAGATTTAAAAGAATTCGGTAAATATTTTCATTATTCCCAAAATAAATTTCCCCGAAACATCAAATGAAAGGAAAAACGTCATTTTGGGTCTATCTCAAAAGGTTATATTTTCCCAATTTGCCCGCTTTTTTTACTTTTTTGGGTTTTTTTTTTTTACCTTTTTTTTTATATAGGAACAATTCCTGTTATTTTCATCATTATTTTCATGTTATCATATTATTATGATCAAATCATTTTCACATTACATCATTATCATCATCATTATCATTTATTGCAATTTTTATCTCATTTTTGCATTTTTATCATTATTATTGCAATTATTCCCCGTTATAATATATAAATTTTTTTTTCATCTATACTAATAACAATACATAATAATATTAAAACAATAAAAATAAAAGATAACGTCTTTATAATCTTTTTTATATCATTATTTTTAATTAATATCGTTTTTATGTAAAATTTTTATGTTTGAAAATTATTTTTTCAATTTTACTACCATAGAAAAAATAAAAATGTTAAAAATAAAAATAAAAATATTAAAACAATCTTTTTTAAAATTTGATTATTTTAATTTCTTTTTATTTTTATTATTTTTATTTTTACGTTATAATATATATTTTGGCATTAATACTAAAAATTTAAGTAATAAAATATTAATAATAATAATAAAAATAATAAAGAAATAAAATATAATAAAAATAATGATAAAATTTAAAAATAGTAAAAATCTCAAATGTTATCCAAATTCTCTTTATTCTCACTTTTATCATCATTTTGTCATGATTAATAGAAAATTTGTAATTTTTATCATTATTACCCCAAAAATTGCAAGAATCAAAATGAATGGAAAAAAAGTCATTTTTGGGGTCTCTCTCAAAAGGCTATATTTCGCTAGATTTTTGCCGCTTTTTGCTTTTTGGGGTTTTTTTTTTTTACCTTTTTTTTTATTATATATGACACAAATTCCTTTATTTCATCATTTTTATCATGATTATCACATTTTTTCGTTTTCATCATCATTACACAATCATCACATTATCACATTATTGCAAATTTTATCATCATTATTGCAATTTTTAAATTATTTTTTGAAAATTTTTGCAGTTTTAAATATATATTTTTACATCTATACTAATAACAAACTACAATAATAATAGTAATAACAAAATATAAAAATAATAAGTCTTATAGTCTTATTTTATCATTTTTTTAAATTTAAAAGTTATTTCTGTAAAATTTTTACTGTTATATAAATTTTTTTTACAAATTTTATACCATAAAAAAAAATAATAAAAAATAATAATAACAATAATAATATTAAAAACATTATCATTTATTATTATAATTATACTTAATTTTTTATTTTTATTGTTTTTATTAAAATTTAAATTTTTTTCAATAATATAAAAATTAAAAAAAATAAAATAATAATAATAATATAATAAAATATAAAATAATAAAAAAATAATAAATTAATAATAATAAAGATAATAAAATGATAATAGTAATAATTAAAATCATCAAATGTTTCCAAAAATTCTTTCATTCCCTTTTATCTCATTATTTTCATGATTAATAGAATTCTGGAAATTTTTATCATTATTCCCTAATAAATTCCAAATCATCAAATGAATGGAAAAAAAGTCATTTTGGATCTACTCTCAAAAAAGGCTAATTTTGCTAATTTTGCCGCTTTTTTTTGCTTTTGGGGTTTTTTTTTTTTTACCTTTTTTTTTATTATGGGCCAAAAACCGTTTTTACATCTTTTATCTGATTTTCTTATTACTTTTCATCATCATTATCGTCTTATAAACATTACCCTCATCATTATCATCTTATTCAATTTTTTATCATCATTATTTCAATTATTATATCATTATTGCAATTATTGCATTATAAAATATTTTTTTACATCTATACTAATAACAAAATACAATACGTCTTTTTAAACATTATTTTATATCAATTTTAATTATATCGTTATTACTGTATTATTACTGTTATAATAATTTTTTTTACAATTATAATACCCGTAAAAATAAAAATGATAAAAATAAGAATAATAATATTAATAAAAATATTATAACAATTAGTATTTTTATAATTATACTTATATTTTTATTATTGCTATTATTACAGTTAAATATATTTTTTGGGGAAAAATCTAATTAAATTAAAAATAAAAATAATAAAATAATAAAAAATAATAAAATTAAAAATAAATTTAAAAATAAAATATAATAATATAATAAAAGATAAAAGTAATAATAGTAATATCTCAATGTTATCCAAATTTTCCCTTTTTTCTCACTTTTATCTCATTTTTGTCATATTAATAGAATTCTGGTAAACATTATCATTATTACCCAAAATTGCCAAAAAAAATTAAATGAATGGAAAAAACGTCATTTTGGAGTCTTCTCTCAAAAGAATTTTCGGCAGATTTTTCCGCTTTTTTTAAATTTTGGGATTTTTTTTTTTTTACCTTTTTTTTTTTTATAAGGGCACAATTCCCCGTTATTACATCATTTTATGATTTAAACATCATTATTTCGTATCATCATCTTTTCATCATTATCACACATTATCACATTAACAAATTATCATCTTATTTCAAAAATTATCATTATTTTGAATTATTCAGTTAAATATATATTTTTCATCTATCTAATAAAAAACTACAATAATAATGTAAAAACAAAAATAAAACAAAAATAACGTCTTTTTAAAACATATTATATCTTATTTTAATTAATATCTTTTTACTGAAATTATTACTGTTTTAATAAATTTTTTTTACAATTATACTACCCCTAAAAATAATAATTAATTTAATAATAACATAAAAAATTAAAACAAAATTATAACAAAAAGTATTTTAAAAATTTTAACTTATTATTATTATTTTATAATTTCAGTTTAATATTTTTTGGGCAATAAAAATAATAATTAAAGTATAATAATAATAAAAAAAAAATAATAAAATAATAAAAATAAAATAAAAATAAATAAAAATGATAATAATTGATAATAGTAATAATATAAAATCTCAAATGTTATCCAAATTCTCTTTATTCTCACTTTTTCATCATTTTTGTCATGATTAAAAATTATGGAATTTTTATCATTATTTCCCTAATAATTGCAAAATCATCAAAAAGAATGGAAAAAAAGTCATTTTGGAGTCTACTCTCAAAAGGGTATTTTCGCTAGATGTTGCCGCTTTTTTGACTTTTGGGGTTTTTTTTTTTTACCTTTTTGTTTTTTTATGGACACAATTTCCCGTTATTTTCATCATTATTATCAGATTATCATCATTTTACGTTTCATCATCATTATCATCATTTCATCATCATTATCATCTTATTGCAATTATTTCTCATTATTGCAATATTATCGCTTTATTGCAATTATGTCGTTTAATATAATTTTTTCATCTATACTAATAACAACTACAAAATATAGTAATAACAATAAAATAACAAAAAATAAATCTTTTTAAACATTATTTTATCTTTTTTAATTAATTCGTTATTACTGTATTATTACTTTATAAAATTTTTTTACAATTTACTACAGTAAAAAAAATATAATATAAAAAAAACTAATAATAAATTAACAATATTATAACAATTAATTTTTATAATTATACTTATTTTATTATTCTTTTTATTATTTCGTTTAATATATTTTTTGGCATAATACTAATAAATTTAATAAAAAAATAATAATAATAATAATAATAATAAAATAAAAATATAATAATAATAATAATAATAAAAATAGTAATATATAATAATCTCAAATGTTATTCAAATTCTCTTATTTTCACTTTTTTATCATTATTGCCATGATTAAAAAATTCTGTATTATTATCATTATTACCCTAATAAGCCAGAATCATCAAATGAATGGAAAAAAAGTCATTTTGGATCTACTCCAAAAAGGGTAATTTCGCTAGATTTTTTTCCCCTTTTTTGACTTTTGGGATTTTTTTTTTTGTTAGCATTTTTTTTTTATATAGGGGGCACAATTCCTGTTATTATCATCATTTTTCATGTTATCATCATTATTATCGTTTTCATCATCATTAAACTCATTATCATCTTATTGCAATTTTATCACATTTTGAATTATTATCATTAATTGCAAATTTTTGCGTTTTAAATAATTTTTACATCTATTAATAAAAACTACAAAAAAATAGTAATAACAATAATAAAACAATAAAAACGTCTTTATAAACATTTTTTTATATCTTTTTATAAGTAATATCGTATTACTGTAATTATTACTGTTTTTAATAATTATTTTTTTCAATTTTATACCAGTAAAAAAATAATAATGAAATAATAACAATAATAATATTAATAACAATATTAACAAATTTTATTATTATAATTTACTTTTTATTATATTATTGTTTTTTATTACAGTTATAATATTTTTTTGGAAAAAAATACAATAATTTAAAAAAATAAATAAAAATAAAAAAAAAAAATATAATAATAAAAATAAAAATAATAATAATAAAAAAAATAAAATAATAATAATGATTTAATAATTATAATGTAATAAAGTAATAACCAAAAGTTATCCAAAAATTTTCTTTATTCTCACTTTTATCATATTATTTTCATATTTAGAATTTTGGTAATTATTATCATTATTACCCCAATAATTGCCAGAATCACAAATGAATGAAAAAACTCATTTTGGAGTCTACTCTCAAATGGCTATATATCGCTAATTTTGCCGCTTTTTTTTGCTTTTTGGGTTTTTTTTCTTTTACCCTTTTTTTTCAATATGGCCAATTTCCCGTTATTAATCATCATTATACAGATTTTCATCATTTTATGTTATCATCACATTTCTCATTATCATCATTATCTCATCATTATCATCATTATTGCAATATTATCATCATTATTTCAATATTATCATTATTATTGCAATTATTGCGTTATATATATATTTTTACACTTACTAATAACAACACAATAAAATTGTAAAAACATAAATAAAACTAATCTTTTATAATCATTTTTATATCATTTTTCAATTAATATCGTTATTACTTAATATTATGTTATAAAAATTATTTTTACAATTATACTACCAGTTAAAAATTAAAAATAAAGAAATAATAACAATAAAATATTTAAAAACAATATTATAACAATTAGTAAATTTTTTAATTATCTTATTAATTTTTTATAGTTTTATTTTTATTATAATTTTATTTTTTGCAATAATCTAATAAATTAAAATATAAAAATAATAATATAAAAATAATAATAAAAATAATAATAATAATAAAATAAAAATAATAAAAAAATAATAATATTTAAAATAAAAATAAAATAATAATAATAAAAATATAATAATAATGATAATAGTAATAATAGTTTTTTCATCAAATGTTATCCAAAACTCTTTTTTCTAAAATTTTTTCCGCAGGGAGCGCAACAAGACCCTTCCCTCCCAGGCTCACCCCGGAGATACCTCCCTTGAACTGGAGAGGTGCAGCTTTAGGGGTTGGGGCACCATCCCCCTTTCGAGATTCGTGGGCAGACCCCTCCCTTACACCCCCTCACTGGCCGACAGTTTTTTAAGCTTACCCCCGCTCATAGGGGAATTCCGCACACAGGCCCTATCCGCAAAAAAATCGTCTGGCCCGGGATCAAAAGAGATGTCCGGCAGTGGTGTCGCACCTGCATCGAATGCCAACGCAGTAAGGTTTCACCGACACCACTAAATCTCCCCCCACAGGTGTTCCTTGTACCAGATGGCCGCTTCGAGCATGTACACCTCGACGTAGTCGGTCCCCTACCAGCAGACCAGGGTTACAGCTACGTCCTGACGATGATTGCGAACCAGCTGGTAGTCGATCGGGGTGCTGCTCGCACTTACCATGGATATTGAGACTCTGGATAGGGCGTCTGCAGCCTGGTTGTTGGTGCCCCGGATGTGTCGTATGTCAGTGGTGAACTGGGCAACGAAATCCAGGTGCCTCTCTTCACGCGGGGACTGACGGCGACTCCTGTTGTGCAGGGCGAAGGTGAGGGGCTTGTGGTCCGTTAAGATGTGGAAGTCCTTCCCCTCGACGTATGTCCGGAAGTGTTTGATGGCCGTATAAACTGCAAGGAGCTCCTTGCCGAAGGCACTGTACCTATTTTGTTGTAGGCTGAGAGTCCGTGAAAAGAAAGCCAGGGGTTGCCAACCATTACCTGAATCTTGTTGTAAAACTGCTCCCATGGCGGTGTCCGAGGCGTCGACGGCTATATTGAGCCTTGCTCCCTGCTGCGGGTGGTTGAGGAGGGTCGCCGAGGCTAAGGCGTCCTTGCTAGCCTCGAAAGCTTCAATCGCCTCAGAGGTCCAAGTAACGTCTCTGCCGCGTCCCGACCGGGATGGAGCGAGGAGACGTTGCAGAGGGCCAGAAGAAGGGCACACTTCGGGATGAACCTCCTGAAGAAGTTAATCATGCCGAGGTACTTCCGAAGCTGTCTCTTCATTGTTGGCTTAGGGAACTGCCTGATGCTGCTGACCTTCTCCTGAGCTGGGGTAATACCGTCAGCGGTAATCGTGTGACCTAGAAAGGTGAGAGAGGGACTCCGAAAAGACTCTTACCAGGGTTGATGACGACTCCGGCTCCCTGCAGGCGGTCGAAGAGGGCCCGGAGATGCTGCTGGTGTTCCTCACTGTTGCTGCTGGCGATGAGTATATCGTCGATGTAGACGAAGACACCCTGTAGGCCACGGGTGACATCGTCCATGAAGCGCTGGAAGGTCTGGGCGGCGTTGCGGAGTCCGAACGGCATTCGCAGGAATTCGTACAGGCCCAAGGGCGTGGTCACAGCTGTCTCGGGATGTCCTCCTCGGCAATGGGGATTTGGTGGTACGCTCTGACGAGGTCGATTTAGAGAAATCGTGCATCCCGAGAGCTCCCGTGTGAAGGAGTGGAGGTGCGGGAGGGGGTAGCGGTCCGGTGCGGTGGCTGTGTTGAGGTGACGGTAATCCCCACAGGGACGCCAGTCGCCGTCCTTCTTACGAACAAGGTGCAGGGAGATGCCCACTGGCTGCTGGAAGGGCGTATGATGCCGAGCTCTCGCATGTGCTCGAATTCTGCCTTTGCGATGCGGAAGCGATCTGGTGCGAGTGGCCTGCAGCGGGAAAAGACCGGGGGTCCAGTCGTGACGATGTGGTGCTTGACGGTGTGTGGTGGTGTCGTTGCCACGTTGATGGGCTTCGTCAGCGCTGGAAACTCGCGCAGCACAGCTCTGTAAGGGCACTGGTTGGGCAGTACAGTGTATATCCGGGGGACACGTACCAGGGCCGACGAGGCGTAGGCGCGGGTCCCTGACTGGTGCACAAGGCACTCCCGCCTAAGGTCTACCGTGAATCCGTGGTGAGCCAGGAAATCAGCTCCGAGGATCGGCTGCTGTACGTCGGCGACAAGGAAAACCCACGTCAGCTTCGAATGCGGACGCGCTGAAAGGAGGGCAGTGAACGCTCACCGATACGTGATGGGGGAAAGTTGG
>NW_023654255.1:0-4654 GCF_015228065.2 Penaeus monodon
ATATAAAATATAATTTTATTTTAATATATAAACTTTTATATTTTTTTTTAAAATTTTTTAAAAAAAAAAAAAATATATATAAAAAATATAAATTTTTAATATATATTTTTATAAATATATAAAAATTATTTTATATATTATATATATTATATAATAAAAAATAAAAATAATAAAATATTTTTAACAAAATCCAAAAAATCTATTATATATATTTTTTTATATATTAAAATATATATATATATATTATTATATAAAATATTAGGGTTTTTGTGTGTGGTGTGTGTGTGTATGTGTGGTGTGTGTTCCGGGGTTGTGTGTGTGTGTGTGTGTGTGTGTGTCTGTTTATAACCAAACACAACAACACACCCACACCCACACACACACGTTTAAAATTATAATATATATATATAAATATATATTTATATTTATATATATTGATACAACACACACACACACACACACCACACACACACACCACACACATATAAAAATTATATATATATAAATATATATATATATAATATATATATATATATATATATATATAAATATAATATATAATATATATTATATATATATATATATATATATTAATATATATATATATATATACTAAATATATATTATTACTATTTAATATGGTGTATATATTTAATTATATATATAAAATTAATTAATTTTTTATAACTTATTTTTAAAATTTGTTGATGTGTGTGTGTTTTTGTGTGGTTTTTTTTTATTATATTTATATATTATTATTTTATATATACATATATTTCAATAGTATATTTTATTTTTTAAAACAAAATTATGCCAAAAATATTATAATTATTTTATTATATTTATTTATATATATATATAAAATTATATTGCATAAATATATACTGTTTTTTTGTATCCAATCATTTTATGATGTTGTTTGTTTATTATATTTATATATATTATATTTTTAATATATATTTATATATATATATATATATATTTACATATCTATTCATTTTTTTTCATTTATATTAATTATGCAATATACATATATAATATTAATAATATATATATTTTAAATATATATAATATTATATATATATATTTTAAATTAATTATGTATTAATGTATATATATATACATATATTTTTTAAATTTTGTTTTTTATTTTATACATACATAAAAATACATATTTAATATATATATATATTAATATATATATATATATATATTAATATATATTAATTTATTAACATTATTATGCGTATTATATTTATATATATTATTATATACTATATATTATAAATAAAAATTTTATTTTGTAATATATAAAAATTTAATATTATATAAAATTATATATATTTTATATAATTATACCTACACTATATTATATATTATATTATAATATTATAATATATATATATATATGTATATATAATAATATATATTTTAATATATATAATTTGGTGGTGTGTGGTGTGTTGTTGTGTGTTATATTGCCCTTTGATATATATAATATAAAATTATAATATATTATATCATAATATAAATTACATATATATATTTATAACATATATATATATTAATATATATATATATATATATATATTTTTATATATTTTAAATATATATACATATATATATAATTTTGGTGTTGTGTGTTTTGTGTTTTTGGGGTGTGTTGTGTGTTTTTTGTGTGTGTGTGTGTGTCCATGTGTTTGTGTGGTGGTTGTTGTGTGTGTGTTGTGGGGTGTGTTGTGTGGTGTGGTGGGGTTTGTGTGTGTGTGTGTGTGTGTACAGCTTTATATGAATTTTACATATATATTATATATATTATATATATAAATATATATATATATATAATATATATATTTTTTATATATATCGTTTTTGGTTTGTGTTTTGTTAAAAGGAGGAGGGATGAGTTTTTTAATTTTATATGGTGTTTTTGGTATGTGGTTATAGGTGGGTGAGTGTGTGTGTATGTGTCTTACACCAAACACACACACGCACCCACACACGTACATTGACACACGCACAACACACCACCCCACCGACACACACACCACACCCCCCCACACACACACCCAACCCCCAGAACACACAACCAGCCCACACAACCCACAACAGACACACACACACACAATATTTATAATTATATTAATATTATATATATTATTAAAATATATATATTTATATATATATATTATTATTATATATTTTATTTATATATTATCATTATGTTATATTTATGTATTTTGTTTTTAAATTTATTTAATTTGTTTTTTTAAAAATTATTGTTTGTTTTTGTTTTTTGGTGTGTGTGTTTGTGTGGTGTTGGTGTGTGTGTGTATTTGTGTGCGTGTGTGTGTGGTTTTTGGGGTGTGTTGCGTTGTGTGTGTGTGTGTGTTTGGTGTTTCGTGTTTTTTTCCTTTTTTTTATTTTATTTTTGTGGTATTATTTTTGTTTGTTTTATCTTTTTTTAAATGTCATTTTTTTTTTTTTTTAAAATATTTTTTTTTTTTTTTTTCTTTTTTTTTTATTTTTTTTTTTTTTTTTCCCCCCCCCCTTATTATGTTTTTTTTTTTTTTTTTTTTTTTTTTTTTTTTTTTTTGTTTTTTTTATTTGTTTTTTTTTAAAAATAATGTTTTTTTGGTTTTTTTTTTTTTTGCTTTGTTTCTGTAGATGGAGGGGTTAATAAGCAAATAAATATTGTGTGTCTATTTTCATGTATTATATATTTTATAAAAATGTAAAATTTTACATATAACATTAGTACTAAAAAAAACTCCCCACACATAACATCACACACGCCCTATAATCTATCTTGACCTATACACTGTATAATAATAATAAGAGATAAAAATTAAATTAAAGTAATAATAATAACAATATAAATAACAATGAAATAAAATAAAAATAAAATAATAATAACAATATTAATAATATAATAAATAATAAAAAAAATAAAAAAAAACAATATAATAACTTTTTTTTTGTTATTTTAAAATATATATATATATTATATATAAAATTTTTATATAGTATTTATTATAATATATATAATAAAAATATATTATTTAATTATTAATTTTAAATATTATTATTATTTTTTTATATTATATTATATATTACATAATTTGGGATTTTTTGTGGGTTTGGATACTTTAAATTTATGTTACAATTATTAATATTATATTTTTCATTTTAAAATTTAATATTATATAAAAAATTTTATAAACACTTATTCCCCAATTTACCCAACCTATTGTACTATACAACATGCATTTTTCCACATTATTTTAAAAATAATAATATTATATTTTATAATATATATATTATAAAATATTATATATAAAAGTGCCCTTTGATATAATAAATATATTATATATAAAATTATAATATATATATTTTATATATGTACATACATTGATATATATATACTATATATAGTATATATATATATATATATATATTATATATATATATATATATATATATATATATATATATATACGTGTGTGTGTGTGTATGTATGTGTGTAGAGAGAGAGAGAGAAAGAGTGATAGTTATTATATATGTGTGTGTGCCCTTTTTTTGTTTCTCTGTATATAAGAGAGTGTGCATATGTTTGGGTGAGTGTGTGTGTGTGTGTGTGTAATATATATATGTATATATACATATACATATATATATATATATATATATATATATATATATATATATATATATATATATATATATATATATATATATATATGTGTGTGTGTGTGTGTGTGTGTGTGTGTGTGTGTGTGTGTGTGTGTGTGTGTCTGTGTGTATATAAATGTGTGTGTGTGTGATACACACAAACACACACACAGACACACACAAACACAGTTTGTTTATGAAAAAATATATACTTATATGTACATATACATATATATTAGGTGTGTGTATGTATATATATATATATATATATATATATATATATATATATATATATATATAATATATATATATATACATACATATAAATAAATACATTCATACATACACTCACATATTTATATAGATGGATAGATTCGTAGATAAATAGATAGGTAGATATGTATTCATACATATGTATGTGTGTGTATATGTACAGTGTATATATATATATTATATATATATATATATATATAATATATATATCTATATATATATTATATTATATATATATATATATATATATATAATATTATATATATTATATATATATTATAATCCATTTATTTATTTATTTATTTTTATGTGCATGTGTTTCTGTGTGTATAAGTATGTATATTTGTGTAATTCATATGTCCAATTAGATAATTGGCTATCTACCTACCTTCCTACCTACACTTCTATCTAGTTACCTACGTATCTACCTACCTAGTTATCTAGTCAGCCTTCTTACCGGCCCATCTTTCTATATGTGTATCTACCTGCCTAGTATCTTGGTTAGGTTAAGTCACGTTAGATTTCATTGCGTTTTGTTATATTACGTTAGGATAGGTTTGAATAGGTAAATTTGGTTAGGTCGTTTCGTTGAGGTAGGTTTTGTTTAGTTAGGTAGTTTTGTTAGGTAGTCCTTGTGGTTAATAGTTTTGGTTGATAGGTTTTTTTAGTGTTTGGTTAGTTGGTTTATATTAAGTTGGTTAGATTGTAG
>NW_023654256.1:0-4654 GCF_015228065.2 Penaeus monodon
TTTCCCCACAACAAGGCAGCTAGCAGAGCGTGCTATCTACAGGGTCGTGAACACTGAACACTTCAAGAGGCACCGAGCACCACGGCGTCCCAGAACACCACAGGGGAAACGCCAAGTGGCGAGGCAGGGCACGAAATAAACACAAAATGACAGCATTTCCTTTATTTACACAAGTTATTTACTCGTACATTTTTTCTATAGGCACAATACAGGGGGAAAACCAGCATGTCACACTGCACGATACAGCTTATAACAGGCAACACAAAGTTTATCAGGTCACAAGGGCACACACGAGGTCTTCACAGGAGCAGCACCCAACTCCGTCTCTTGGCTTGTTCCTCCGTTCCTCCGCTCACAGCCATTTGCGTCATGTTTTCCCAGGTCCCTTCATGTTAACACATGCCCAGGTCATCCTTTTCATGTTAACACATGTTTCGCACAGAGACAAAGACCCACTGGCGTAGCAATACATACAGTGAATATATATATATATATATATATATGTGTGTGTGTGTGTGTGTTGTGTGTGTGTGTGTGTGTGTGTGTGTGTGTGTGTGTGTGTGTGTGTAAAGTGTGTGTATATATCTATCTATTTACCTATCTATCTATCTATCTATCTATCTATCTATATATATATATATATATATATATATATATATATACTTATATATATATATATATATATATATATATATATGCATATATATATAAGTATATATATACAATTATCTTCTTCTTTTAACGGTAGGTTCATGTCTGAGCCACCGTGGTCACAGCATGATACTTAATTGTAGTTTTCATGTTGTGATGCTCTTGGAGTGAGTACGTGGTAGGGTCCCCAGTTCCTTTCCACAGAGAGTGCCGGTGTACCTTTTAGGTAATCATTCTCTCTATTTATCCGGGCTTGGGACCAGCACTTGACTTGGGCTGGCTTGGCCACCCAGTGGCTATGTAGGCAATCAAGGTGAAGTTCCTTGCCCAAGGGAACAACGCAGCGCTCGGTGACTCGAACCCTCGAATTCAGATTGCCGTCGTGACAGTCTTGAGTACGACGCTCTAACCATTCGGCCACCGCGGCCTTGACGATCATGGGCTTCCATGATTTTTTCTTAGCAATTTAGAGCGGTGGTTTACCATTGCCTTCCGCCCGGTGTTTTTTATCGAGTCACCATCTCTATTTACCCGGCACTGACTTGAGCTATACATACATATATATATATATATATATATATTATATATATATATATAATATATGTATATGTATATATGTATGTATATACTATATATACATATATGTTTATATATATATATTATATATATATATTATATATATATATATAATATATATATATATATATATATACACACACACACACACACACACCACACACACACTATATATATATATCTATATATATATTATATAATATATATTATATATATATATATATATATATATATATATTTAGATGGATGGATATGTGGGAGACTTGAAGGCAACCAAGAGGCCCAAGGATGGAGTGCGGCGCCTTGTGAATTGTTAGATTTAGCTGCCTTTCCCCCTTTCCTTTTTTCCCTCTAAACACACACACACACACACACACACACATGCTCACACACACACGCACACACATACACACACAATGTAAGAGCCGGAACAATGGTCCCTACAAGAGTATGGTAGGTGGCGAGCTTAGGGTGTAAGGTAGACGAGCAAGATGTAATGACTCCCTTTTATTTGTATAGTAATGATGGAGTACGGCTGTGCCAAGGAGCGAGGTGTTGCTCCTTGGCTCCCCGCAGGGAGTCTGCCTGTCATCTCCTACAGTGGTCTAAAGATGGGCATAGATCATGTGCTTAACATAGGGCAACCATTGGTGATGAAAGGTAGTGTTACAACAATGCATAGCTCTTGTGGAAGGGGATAGACAATACAACATAGGAATGTCTAGTGTGGCAACGAGAGACGAATAAATAGGTAAAGCAATGGACATACTTATATGTATGTGTGTGTGTAAGAATATAGGCATGTGACAATACATAAGATTATACAAGGCATGTAGAATATAACAACATATAAATAGAATAACATTGACATACATATTTCAGTAACATCACATATATAAAGCTGGGTTACATATCTCCCTGGTTTCTAAATGATGGTCCCCATCATAATCAAATATCGTGAGAAACGTAAAAACGACGCAAGTACTGTGTGACGCGGTGTGTATATCAATATCGAGATTTGCTAGTTTATATGAGTGCTAACGTATGCCGAGACTGCGATATTCTCGGGCTTCAGAACTACGTGGACGGGCGGCGCTGAAGGAAATCCGTCTTCAGGCGGCGTCACAGAATGCGAGCGAGCGAGCGGCGCTGAGGGAAGAGCATCCTCAGGCGGCGGTAATACAAGATACGTACGAGTGAGAATCTAGTTAGGCAACTCATAAACTGCAAATGAACACCTATACTGACAACTGAACGCAGAATACAAAAAAAAAAACTCAATGCACAATTAAATAAGTCGAGATTAAGTATTGAACACAAAATGAAAATAATATAAGGAAAAGCTAAGCATTGATCACCATTATTTTCTGACAAACCTTCACACTCGGGTCTTGGGTGCGGTGCGAGGCGAGGAGAGGCTGGGGAGATGCACGGCTGGCGAGGCAGAGAGCGGGTCGCCCCTGTGCGGCTGACGGGGAGATTTGAAGTGCTGCGTGGTGAGCAAGGTCGTGGCGCGACAGGTCAGCAGGATGATGGTGTTCCTGCTGCGTGGATGAATCCGCATGGCGAGGAACTCAGCTTGGTGTAGAAATGTTTTGGGTGGTCAGCGTCCTTGGTGATACGTGGACCAGCTGGGGTCCTTCTAAAATCTGCACAGCATTGGCGGCAACAGATGATACAGGTGTTGAGGGATCAGCTGCAGGTGTTGAGAGTGGCGTGACTTGCTGTGTCGGAGTTCAGCAGCTAGGCGGACAGCGTCGGTTATCCGGCCTTGGGGACATCTCGTCAGGAGGACTGGCTCGCACTATGGCGAAGTATTGCGTGCTCGGCAGAGTTTGCTGTTGATGCGGAGCAGGAACTTCGGAGGCGCTATATGAGTTCAAAATCACCGCTAAGCCACCAGTTGTAAAAGCCGGAACAATGGGCCTTACAAGAGTATGGTAGGTGGCGAGCTTAGGGTGTAAGGTATACGAGCAAAATGTAATGACTCCCTTTTATTTGTATAGTAATGATGGAGTACGGCTGTGCCAAGGAGCGAGGTGTTGCTCCTTGGCTCCCCGCAGGGAGTCTGCCTGTCATCTCCTACAGTGGTCTAAAGATGGGCATAGATCACGTGCTTAACATAGGGCAACCATTGGTGATGAAAGGTAGTGTTACAACAATGCATAGCTCTTGTGGAAGGGGATAGACAATACAACATAGGAATGTCTAGTGTGGCAACGAAAGACGAATAAACAGGTAAAGCAATGGACATACTTATATGTATGTGTGTGTGTAAGAATATAGGCATGTGACAATACATAAGATTATACAAGGCATGTAGAATATAACAACATATAAATAGAATAACATTGGCATACATATTTCAGTAACATCACATATATAAAGCTGGGTTACACACACACACACACACACACACACACACACACACACACACACACACACACACACACACTCACACACATACACACATACACACACACACACACACACACACACACACACATGCTCACACACACACGCACACACATACACACACACACACACACACACACACACACACACACACACACACAATATTTAATTAATGTTTTACATTAAACACATTTAAATATAATATAAGTATATGAAAAATATAAATATATTTTTCTAAAAATATCGATATAATAAATATAATTATATGTTTAAAAAAATAATATACAAAACGCAAACACACACACACACACACACACACACACACACACACACACACACACACACACACACACACACACACACACACACACACATATATATATATATATATATATATATATATATATATATATATATATATATTTCAGAAAAAGATTTCCTTACGTTGACTTGACTAGCAAACCTGCTCCTGCTTTCAGTATTCATATGAAGCATGTAAAGATGTCTATGGAAGAGTTTTGAACCAGAGTGCTTAATGCTATATCATAATATGATCAGTGTTTCCTGAATAGGAGAATGTGAGGCAGACGTGGCTCGGAGAACACCCTTGGGGTACAGGTTTATCGTCCCATTTTCCTGGTGGAGGTGGGCGGCGCTGGCCTGTGGCAGTTGTCCTGATCTGGTGGCTGTGGCCGGCGACCCAGAGGAGCGGAGGGAGTTTTTTGTGATACGTGTCGGTTCAAACAAAAACGCTTTTCGATATTTGCGCATAGAATTGGGTATGGTAATTTTATATGCATTCTCTTATATACGAGGTCTTGCACTCAAACAAATATAGAATTTTGTGATGCTATGATGCTATATAAGTATATAGATATAAATATGAATATATGTATATATGTATATGTGTATATATATATATATATATATATATATATATATATATATATATATATATATATATATATATATATATGCATACATACATATTGAAGGCCACCATCATTTAATA
>NW_023654257.1:0-4653 GCF_015228065.2 Penaeus monodon
ACACAAAACACACACCCCACACACACACACACACACACACACACCCCCAACATATGAAATACTTTTAGTTTGTTTTTTATTATGTATCATTTTGTATGTGCGTCTTTGTGCTTGTATGTGCAGTGTGTGTGTGTGTGGTATCCCCACGGAGACCTTTAATTAATCTTTAAATTTAATGATTCTCGACGTGCAGTACGGTAAAATTTTACAGCCCCGTTCTTTACTTGCACTGTAACCAAAAAATAATTTTTTGAAATAAATTGAACCTTTTGAACAAAGGATATTTTAAATCCCCAAATTCATTAAGGAAAATATCCAGGGGTTTAAAATCGATTAAAGTTTTAACAAAAAAACTTTTCCCTTTTTAACAAAATGTTTTTTTTTCCTTCGTGACTTTAATAAAAGAATACTTTTTTTTCCCAAATTTTAAAAACTAGGGGGGCTTTTTCCTTCGTGTTTTTAACAAAAATTCCTCCCCCGGGTTTTTAACAGAAGAGCACTGGTAATAAAGAAAAGAAAGAAAGAGTTTTAAATCAAGGGGCCCCCTTTCCCCCCTAAACAAAAAAAAAAAAGAAAAAAAAAGAAAAAAAAAAAAAGAAGAAAAAAAATATATATATAAATATAAATTTTATATCTAAAAATTTTAAAAATTTAAATTATTATATATATAATATATATTTTATATTATAGAATAAAAATTGAACAAAAAAGAGAAAAAAAAAAAGCACAAGCCCTCTGACCAACGGGGAAACCTTTGGGCCACTCCTTTTCAAATCCTTTTAAACAACGGGGGACAAAATATAAAAAAAAGATATTCAAAGGGGGATATTTTAAAATGAAAATTTTTTTCTATTTTCATTTGGGTTTGAAATCAGTGAGCAGTTTACAACAGCTTAGTAGTTTTAAGGAAATTTTTTTTTTTTTGCGTTTTAGAATCTCCCCACCAATTAAAACTCCCTTTGCATATACATCAGTTAAATTTTATAATGGGTTAAAATGAAAATTTTTGTGTGTTTGTGTGTGTGTGGTGTGTGTGTGTGTGTATGTGGGTGTGTTTTTGGTTTGGTGTGGGGGGTGATGTGTGTGTGTGTGGGGTGTGTGGTTTTGGTGTTGTGTTTTGTGGTGCATATATTACATAGGGTGTGTGTTATTGTTTCTTTTGTGATAAAATATACTGTGTGTGGGGGGAAAAATATATATTTTATATATCAATCAATCAAAAAAGGGTTTATGCCCCATGCTTGAGCAGCCGTGGCCCCTCTCCCCCACCCTTTGCCCACAAAACTCGATCTTAGGGCTTTTCTTTCCACTTATACCATCGACAAACCCCCAAATATCTTTGATATTGTCGCTCGTCTTGTCTTTGGGTTTTCCTTTCCCGTTTCCCCTTTACCCCCCTATTTTATATATTATATATATTTTAATTATTTTAATTTTATATATTTTATATATAAATATAATATATAATATATATATATGTGTGTGTGTGTGTTTGGGGTGTGTGGGTTTTTGTGGGGTGTAAAAAAAAAAAAATTAAAAAATTATATTTAATATATTATATATATATAATATATTATATAATATATTTATATTTTATATAATAATTATATATAATAAAATATAAATATAAAAAAATTAAATATTTTTTTTATTTAAGTATTAAAACCTTTTAAAAATAAAAATAATATTAAAATAAAAATTAATATATAAAAAAAAAAAAAAAACCCCAAACCCCCCAAAAAAAAAACAAACCCCCAAAAAAAAAAAAAACCCCCCCCAAAACACACCAAAAAACAAACCCAAAACCCAAAAAAACCAAAAAAACCCCCCCCCCCCCCCCCCCCCCCCCCCCCCCCCCCCAAAAAAAAAAAAAAAAAAAAAAAGGGGGGGGGGGGGGAAAACAAAAAAGAAAAAACCCCCCCCAAAAAAAAAAAAAAAAAAAAAAAAAAAAAAAAAAAAAAAACCCCCAAAAAAAAAAAAAAAAAAAAAAAAAAAAAAAAAAAAAAAAAAAAAAAACCCCCACACACACACACACACACCAAAAAAAAAAAAAAAAATTTATAAATTTTATATATATATATATATAATATATTATTAAAATATTAAATTTATATTTATAAAACATGGTATTATTATTATAATAAAAAAAATATATATATAAAAATTTTATTAAAATATTAAAATATTATTATAAAATTTTTAATTATAATATTCATATTAAAATATTAAAATATATATATATATATATAATTTTATTCTATTTTTTTTTTTTTTTTTTTTTTTTTTTTTTTTATATATATAATATTTTTTTTTTTTTTATTATATATGTTTTGTGTGTATATATAAATTTTTATTCTTATCCCCATATATTTTAAATAAAATTGAAAAAAAAAGGGTTGTTTTGGGGGGAAAAAAAATTTTTTTATATTAATTTTTATATAATTTTAATATTTTTAATTTAAGTGATTGTAATTAATAAAAATTCCCAGTATTTTTGTTTTTATTCATAATTTTATAAAAAAAAAAGGGGTTTATTGTTGAACTTAAAAAAGTACTAAATATTTAAAATTTTTTTTCAGGAATAAAATTATATAAGGGGCCCCCCAAATGTTAGTTACCCCTCGTGTGTGTGCCTGTCTTTGTGTTATAAGTTGGTGTATGAGTGTTGTGTGTCTGTGTGCGGTGTGTGTCTGGTGCGTGGTGTGTGGTCTGTGTGCGTGCTTTGCGTGTGTGTGTGTGTGTGTGTGTGTGTGTTGTGTGTGTGTGTGTGTGTGTGTTTTTAGAGTAGATCGTCAAATGGATAGATAGATCGAAAAAGACAGTCAGACAGAGATTTAAAAATCAATATCCCCATGGAGCCATCTTTTCTATGGGCCCCCTTAAAATTTTCCTTTCCCCTTTCGCACATAATCCCAAATCGGCAAAAAATCGACGCAGAACAAAAAAAGAAAATTTTTTCGAGTGGTTTGGGTCACGGGGGGCCCGGGGTACCGTTTTTTGTTATTTTGACCCATCTTCTTTTGCTTTTTAATTAAGATCTTTTAAAGAAATGCCTGTGGGGGTAGGTTTAAAGGGGAAAGAAAAAACCCGTACATATCCCCATAATGTCTTCAGCCTGTGGTTTGTGTAAATAGATAGATGGGTAGATAAATAGATTAAAAGTAGCTAAAATATTTTTTCCGGGGAAAAAAAAATTTTTAAAAGGGGTCCCACGGTTTGTGAAATCTTTCCCCCTAATTCCCTTTTTTGCCCACAGTCCTCCCCCCCCTCCCCCCCCCCCCCCTTTTTTTCTTTTTTTTTTTTTTTTTCTAATTTCCCTTTTTTTCCCCTCCTCCTCCCTTTTTCCCCTTCCCCCCCCTTTTTTCCCCCCTTCCCCCCCGGTTTTTTTTTTTTTTTATAAAAAGGTTTTTTTCCGGGTATTTGGAACAAAATGGAATTTTTTGTTTTAATTCCTTTTTTTACGGGGGGGAAAAAAGGTTATTGGGGGAAAAATTTTTTCTTTTTTTAGGTTTTTAAAACCCCCTTTTATTAGGTTCGTTTTTTTTTTTATATATTAATTTTATATTTTTTTTTTTTTTTGGTGTGGGGGTGTGTGTGGGGGTTTGGGGGGTGGGTTTTTTTTTTTTTTTTTTTTGGGGGGGAAAATAATGAAAAAATAATATGTAAAAATAAAAAAAAAATAAATTAAAATTTTTTTTTTATTTTAAAATTTTCTTTTTTTTCAATTATCAAAAAAAAAAATAAATAAAAAAAATTTTAAAATTTTTATATTTTACTTTTTTTATTTTATTTTTTTTATATAATTTTTAAAAATTTTTTTAGTTGGTGTGGGGTGGGGGGGGGTTTTGGGGGGTTTTTTATTTTGGGGATTTGGGGGGTTTTTTGAAAAAAAATTTTTTAAAATAATTTTTCCAAAATAAACCGAAAAAAAAAAAAAGGGGGGAAAAGGGGAGGAAAGGGGGAAAAGGGAAAGGGGAAAAAAAGGGGGGAAAAAAAGAGGGGGGGGGGGAAAAAAAAAAAAAAAAAAATTTTTACCCTTTTTTTCCCTTTATATTTAAAATTTTTATTTTTCCCTCCCCTTTTACCCTTTTTTCTTTCCCCCTTTTTTCTCTGTCCAATTCCCTTTCCCTTTTCCCCCTCCCCCTCCCCCCCCCCTCCCCCCTTCCCCTCCCTCCCCGTCCCCCCCCTTTTTTTTTTTCCCCCGGGCAAACCCCCCCCCGGTTTTTTTTTTTTTTTTTTTTTTTTTTCTTTTTTTCCCCCTTTTTTTTTTAATTTTTAAAATAATATTAATATTTTTTTAAAAAAAGGGGTTTTGGGGGTTTTTTTTTGGGTTTTTTTTGTCTTAGAAGAAGGTTTTTTGTTTTAAAAATTTTTTTTTTTTAATTTTTTAATAAAAAAAAAATTTTTTTAAATTTTTAAAATTTTTATAATATATAAATTTAAAATTTTTTTTAAAAATTTTATATATAATTTTTTTTTTTGTTTGGGGTGTGTGTGGGTTTTTTTTTTGTTTTGTTTTTGGGGTGGGT
The DNA here is from genome assembly GCF_015228065.2 of Penaeus monodon. Taxonomy (NCBI): domain Eukaryota; kingdom Metazoa; phylum Arthropoda; class Malacostraca; order Decapoda; family Penaeidae; genus Penaeus; species Penaeus monodon. The sequence goes on from NW_023654257.1 coordinate 4,530, forward strand.
TTTTTTTGGGGGTTTTTTTTTTTTTAAAATTTTTAATAAAAATTTATAATATATATTTTCAAATATAATTTTTTGCAAAAATACCCTTTAAAAAAAAAGGGTTTTTTTTTTAAAAAAAAAATCT
>NW_023654258.1:0-4653 GCF_015228065.2 Penaeus monodon
TTTCAGCCCTAATCCTCCCCGTCCCTACCTTTTCCTTTTTGTAATCTTCCGTTTTTCCTTTCCCCTTTCCTCTTGTTTTTGGGAGCCTCCTACTTTCCCTTTCTGGCGTGTGTCATATGTCCTCTCCTCATTTCTGTCCCTTTCCTCCTTTAGGAATCCCGCCTCCTCCTGGTTTTCGGCAATCCCCCCACTCCCCCTTCTCGCTTTTGCCCTGGGGTGTCTCCCCTTCAACCCCCTAATCAGAGAGCCTCCCTTCCTCCCTCCCAAACCCATTTCGGAGCCCTTCTCCCTCCTACTTTCTCTCCCCTTACAGATTCCCGGGGGTCTACGCTACCCTTGTCTTTGGGCAACCTTAGCCTTTCACTCCCCTCCTGGTCCTGTGGAGCCTAACCTTCCCCCTCTTCTTTGGGGCTGTCCCCCTTGGCCCCACCTCCTAGTCCAGTGGGGCTCCTAGACACCTCCCTAAACTCCTCTTCCCCCCCCTCCCGTGGTTTGGGCGGTCCCTCAATCCCACTCTTCGTCCCATGAGTCCTCCCTTTTTTTCCTTCTCCTTTTGTCCGTGAGTCTTCCCCCCCCCCCTCAAAACTCCAACCCCTTCCCTTCTCCGTCCACTCCAGCCCTCGTCTGAGGCCGGCTTTTTCCCCTTCTTCCCCTCTCGCAGCCGGGCATTTAGGTTTATGTGTTTATCACCGCACACACGTTATTTTTAATTTAAATTTTAAATATCACTGGTGACCTGTTTTTATAGGAAAATATATTGTCTTTATGCGGTGCGCCCTGTTCGGTGGGAGTGTAGGACAAGGAAGCTGTATGAAGTCTGGATCACTGTGGAGAAGGGAGAAAATAAAAAAATGGAGAGTCACGGCAGAAAGAGGGGGAAAATGGGGGGAAGTGAGTAGGGATGAATTGAAAATATTAAGGGAGAAAGGATGGGATAAGAGGACAAAAAGAGAGAAATCAAAGGGAAATTGAGATTCCTACGCAGCTTTTTTTCTGGACAAGAAAGGAAGAAGATGGGGAGAGAAGGGAAAGAAAAATTTGGAAGTTGATTTGTTGTTTTCATTAATGTTGTAGCTGTTTGTAATTCCCGGGAAATTTTGCTCGAGTTCTCCTTTTGTTTTCGACGCGGTGCAGGTAGTGAAGTATGAAGGGTGCAAATTAATAACGGAGAGAAAGCGAAAAAGAATAGAAGAAAGCGGGAGAAAGAAGAACGAGACCGAGAGACAGATAAAAAATACAGATAGTCCGCCCAGAGAGATAATAGACAGAGAAAAAAGAAAAAAAGGACGCAGAAAAGGAGTAGAGGAGAAAGATAGCCCAGACAGACAAATAGACAGACAGACAGATAATTAAACAGACAGGATAGATAAACAGATAAAACAAGCAGACAGAGAGATTTGGCAAAATAGACAGACACAGACAGAAAAGAGGAAAAAAGACGCGGAGGAGGAAGAGAGGGAAGAGAGAGAGAGAGAGAGGGGAGAGAGAGAAGGAGAGAAGAGAGAAGAGAGAGAAGAGAGGAGAGAGAGAGAGAGAGATAGACTGATAGACAGACGTCTTGACTCCTCTCTTTCCTCCCCTCCCCTCTCCCCTATCTATCTCTCTCTCTCCCCTCCCTCATCTATTACAAAATAGCACATTTATTATATTATTCCCTCTAGAATTACTTTCTTTTTAAATTTTCTAAAAAAAGTGTTCGATTCAGAAAGTGAATCGCAAATCTCCCTTCCTCCCTCACTCCCTCTCTTCCTCCCCCTCCCCCCCCCCCCCTCCCCCTCCCTCTCCCTCCCTCCCCACCCCCTCTGCCTTCCTTTCTCTCCTTCTCTCTCCCTCCATCCCTCTACATCCCCCTCCCTATCTCCCTCTCTTTTTTCTTCCTTTTTATTTCTCATTCATGTATTTATTTTTTTTTTATTTTTCATTTCTTATTTTTATTTGTTTTTTCGTCATCTTTCTATTTTTTGTTTTTTTTTTTGTTCTCTTCCTTTGTTTTTTCTTCTTCGTTAAATTTTATTTTTACCCCTTTTTTTTTTTTCTTTTTTCTTCCTTCGTATTTTAACTAAGAGATCCCCAAGGATATTTTGCTGTATTTTCCTTTCCTCCTTGAAACATTATTTCTCCCTTATCTGCTTCTTTCCTTGCTTCCGCCTTTTCCCTAACTCTCTTTCCTTCCGCCCTCCCTCCCTTTCCCTTTTTTTATCAGCATTCCCTTCTCTTCCCCTTTGTGACCGAAAAGGGGATGTTTTTGATCGCGAAAAACATACAAATATTTTTTCAGCTTTTTTCCTTCACAAAGGCATATTGAGACGAAACTGAAGGGGGAATAGCGGTGGCTGTGTAGCTTTATGCACATGCGGATGTTTACGTTTGGAAGTGTGGAGGAGGGTGTGTGTGTCTGCGTATTTTTGTTTGTTTGTTGGCGGGTGTGGTGGGAGAGAGTTTTTTTCTGTATTTCTGATTATGGGGAAGTTTTGTGTGTTTAGTTTTGGGGAGATGGTCCAAATTATGTTTTGTTTTTTGGTTTTGTTTTGTTTGTGTGTGTTGTGGTGTTTTGGGGTGTGTGTGTGTGTGGGGTTGTGGTTTTGTTTTGTGTGTGTGTGTATGTGTGTGTGTGTTTTGGGGTGGTGTGTGGGTTTTTTTTGCGTGTGTGTGTGTGGGTGGGGGTGTGGTGTGGTGTGTGTGGGTGTGTGTGGTGGTTTGGGTGTGTGTGTGTGTGTGGTGTGTGTGTGTGTGTGGTGTGCCCTGTGTGTGTGGTGTGTGGTTGTGTTGGGTGGACGTGTCCATAGTTTCTTGTATTTCCTTTTGTGTCTTTCTGTTTTGTTTTTCTATATATTTATTATTCTAATTAGTAATGTGTATGCCTGTACATAATTTCTTTAAATAATTGGTGTTGTTTGCGAACATCATCTACTCAGCGAATGAGTGAGGAGATGCAGTGATCAAGTTGCGGAGAGCGATGCAGAGGTCATTGCTATGCACGAAAGTAAACAATTATCAAAAATTTAAACATTCCGAAAGTCTACAAAAATTTTCATCCTGTTTTTTTACAGTCATTTCTTTCCTCATCGTTTCTCAGAGTTTAGAATGTTTTGTGTTGATAATCGCGACCTTCATGTATTTCCCTTTTTCATTTAGCAAAAGAAAACATTCCTTTCGGAAGCCTTTCTAAGTTGCCGCAGGGGCTTCAACTCCCTTCGTTAGCATTCTTGGGCTGGGTAATAAGCAAAGCAGCATACTCCATCATAACGGGCCCCTGAGGAATTAAAGGAGTCGATGGCTTTGGCCCACCTCCAGGGGTCCGTAAGTTTCTGCCTCCTACTTTTAAAATCTTTTTCCCCAATTTTCCAGTTTTCTTTTCTCTTCTCTTTTTTGTCTGTTTTGTTGTCCTTGGCTTATAAAACCCAGCATACCTCTCACCCGAATATTCTACACACATATATTATGTGTATATATATTGTTATTCCCAGCCATTCATTTGACTGCAGGACTTTCAATTCCCTTATTGAGAAGTCCGAGAGCAGGCACTTTGCAGCTGCTGGTTTTAAAATCGGAACCTCAAGAGTCAGTCCCAATTTTTTAACCAATGAACCATCGCGGCAGTCATTAAGTTTTTTGTACATTTTCCTTTAAAATATTTTACTGGCAATTAAAAAAATCAAACGAAGGTATTTTCCCTAAATTTTTAAACACCAAATTCGCTATCTTGTGTGTGTTTACAGAATGATATATTTTTTTTTTTTTACTTAACCTTGTTGTACTCCGAAGTAAAATTCACAGAGATATCAAAAACTGATCATCTACATATATATTTTTAACTATCTTCTTGGATACTGACCAGTATGGTGTTTCCATATATGTTTTAATTTTATATATATATAATATATAATATATATATAATATATATATATTATAATTATTAATCTAAAAATTAAAATATATATATATATATATAAAATTTATATAATAAACTAATATATATATATATATATTATATATATTATATATATATATATTAAATATAAATAAAATATATATATATAATATATATATAATATATATATATATATATAAATATATAAAAATATATATAATTAAAATAATTATATTTTATATATATATATAATATATATTATATATATATATATAATATATATATTATATATATATATATAATATTATATATATATAAAATATATATATATATATATATATATTATAATATATATATAAAATATAATCTAATATATATAATATTAATATTAACAATATATTTTATAAATAGTAAATATTTTATGTAATGATCATTTTTAATAATTCTTAATTTTATTAGATAAATAATAAAAAAATATATATCATTTGGAACACCAAAGGTTTTCGAATTTTTGTTAAATATTAGAAATATCGTTTTTGAATTTGTTTTTTATTCCCCCGTAAAAAGTTTAAGAGAAAAAAAAAATTATATCCCCTTTCCTTGGTAAAAAAGTGGCGAATTTTGGGTTTTATTTAAAAACCCGTTTTGAATTTTTAATTCCTCAAAAAATTTAAAGTCTGGGCAAAATTAATGGCTGGGGGTCAAATTTTTAAAAAGTGGGATATTTTTGGGGGTTCCGGTTTTAAAACCAGGGGAACCAAACGACAAAAAGGAAGGAAAAC
>NW_023654261.1:0-4651 GCF_015228065.2 Penaeus monodon
ATAATATCCCTAGATATCCTTTAAAAAAAAAAAAAAACCTTAACACAATACTCAACTTAAAAGTAGTTGGGGTTTTTGGGGGTTTTGGGGGGGATCATCAAGTAAAGGGGGGTCCATTGGCAGGGGGGTAGTCGGCTCACGGTTGGGCATGGCTGGGGCCGGGTAATTCCCCCATGTGGCGAAGTGCACCAATTAACGTTGAGTAATCCAAAAGCATCCAACTGAAAACTCAAATTTAAATATCATCTTATATATTTGGGGGCCGCGGTGGGCCCATGGGTTTGGACGTCGAAATCGGGACTGTCATGACGGCAATCTGAGTTCGGGGTTCGAGTCACCGCCCGCGTTGTTTCCCTTGGGCAAAGGGAAATTCACCTCGATTTGCCTACCTAGCCACGGGTGGCCAAGGCCGCCAAGTCAAGTGCTGGTCCTAAGCCCGGGTAAAAAAGAAAAAGTTACCAAAAAGGACCACCGCACCTCCGTGGAAAGGAACTGGGGACCCTAAACCATGTACTCACTCCCAAAGCTCACTAAAGAAAACACAGTTTTAAATATCGTGCTGTGACCACGGCGCTCAACATGAAATACGTTTAAAAAAGAAAGAAAAGTGGTACCCAGAATATTTCTCTGCATCTGCTGGCTTTTGCTTCTGTGGGACTGGAAGCAGGGTTTTGACGTGGGATGAATCTCTTGTTTTTCTTCACTGTAATGAAGCCGAAAGACAGTAGAGGGGAGACAAGTCACTCTGGCAAACTTTGGGGGCAGCAAAGTGGGAAACGACTTTTGGGGTTTTCTTTTTTCCTATTTTGTAGAGAGAAATGGTCAACTGACGGACAAGGGGGTTTGGGCCGTCGCGTGCTGTAGGGTGTCTCTCGTCGTCGCAGGTGACCCTCTTTAAAAAAATTGAACTAGGAAACTCACAAGGGGTTGCGATGACTTGGAAACAGGAGGAAGGGTGTGATTTTTCATGGGGCGACATCGTGGGGGTTGGGGGGCCTACGGATGTTTTCGTCCCAATGTCGTCTCTAGCAAGGTTTGGTATAGGGATAGTGTTACTGTAACTAAATATAAAAATCTATAAGTTAATAAGGGTTTTTATGTTTGGCATGGTAGGGTAAGGTAAAGGGGTTGGCAATGGAGTGGTCTCAGGGAATTCCTTAGCAATAGGGTTGTGTGAAAACATTTAGGATCATAGTGAGTCCTCTGAAAGGCTTTGGGGTGTGGTCAGTGGTATGTGGTGAAAGGTGGGCCCTGCGGTGAAATAGGTCTTACAGTGTGTGTGGGGTTGTGTGGTGTGTGTGGTTTTATATATATAATATATATATATATATATATTTTATAATAATAATATACTATTATATAAATATATATATATATAAGTATCTATATATATATAAATAAATTAAAATAATATATATATATAAATAAATAAATTATATATAATATATAAATATATATATGTTATATATAGGTATAAATATTTATAAAATTATTTATAATATATATTATATATTTTATATTATTATATAATATGTATATATTATGTATATGAATTATATATAATGTAATATTATATATATATGTTATATATATTTTAAGGTATATATATATTGTTATATATATATATTTTATATTAAAATATGTAATCATATATATATATATGTGTATGTAAAATATTTGTATATTATTATTTTATATATATAATATATTTGAATTTTATATACTTTTTATAACATATCTTAAATAAATTTTATTTATAAATATTTGTATATATGAATATTATATATTACTATATTTATTTTCTTTTTATTTAAAAATATAAAAATTATAGTATTATATATATAATATATATATATATATAATATATATATATAATATATATATATAGTATTATAGATATTTAATATTATTGATATGTATATATAATATTTATAAAATTTATATATAGCATATATTATATATTTTTATTAATTAATTATATATATATTATATTTTGGATTATAAAATAATATATATATATTATATATATTATTAATATATCATATATAATTATATTTTATATATTTATTATAAAATATGTGGGGTCTATATATTGTATATGAAATTTTATTCATTTTAAATTTAAAATATAAATATATGATTATGTATTTATTATTTTATAATCTATATCTATATCTATATTCTATCTGTCTATATTATATATATATATATTTTATATATTATTAATATGATATTATATATATTATATACATACATATATATAAAATATATATATATATATATATATAAAAATATATATATATATATATTATTTTTAATATTGTATATTATCTCTCTGTTGAAATAGTGGAATTGCATATTTTTTAAAATGTAATCAGAATTCCATATTTATTTTAAAACAGTAATGGAAGTTTACAGGTTTTAAATAATTAATATTTATATTTATTTACAAACTGATTTGATATTTTCTTTCATTAATTTTAAGAGAAAGTTCTTTTTTAACACCAGTATGTTGATACAGCTACATTATTTGCAGATGGGTACACCCTAAAGAAGTGCAATACACCGAGAGCCAAAAGGGCCTTGTTACAAAAGCTGGACAAGCGCTTTCAAGGATCTGCTCTTGAGCCCTCAAGATCTCTGATAACTTTTATATTTTCAGGATCTTCTATGGATAGGCCACTTTAAAAGGCGTGCAAATGGCATGCTTATGTGTTGTATTAAAAGCGGATTGAAGATTAAAATATTCTGGCTTTTCTCTCTTTTGTGAAAAAAGTATGATTTTTATACAATAGATTGGTGTACCTGTAGATGAAATTACCCCGCTGATAAGCAGAAGAGATTCTAAAATCTTGAATGATTATTTAGTTTTTAGTTATTGATGTTTATGTAACTGAATTAATTCAAGCAATCAAAAGTGTTTTTTTTACTTGTGTACCTAATAAGAGGTACTTTGTATTATTATACTACCAAAATTATTGTGTTGGGAAAGGACTAATAAAGAATACCGTGTATCTATATGTTGTCATTATTTGCATCAATTACAAAATCATCATAGGTGTAACCACCCCATATAGTTTCATAGGCAGTAGTCTTTCGGCTGAAGTTATTAACAAATATGTCTTGTGTGTGATAGCAAGGTAGCATGGAAACTCAAACTATGTTTATTTTTTCTCTCATACTACAATCCATGCACGTATCACTCTGGGGGGAGGAGGGATTAACCCACTGATGCCAGGCATTGCAGGTACATACATACTGTGCCCTCTGTGAGTTTACTTTATTAATTGTTTTTACACATATATGGCTACACTTGTACAAAGTCACCAGTGAGCCAATTACAAGTACTTCCTGTCTCGCCTGTTTACTCTTTTCTTTGATTTATGAAAATATTTATTTTGCCAAATGATGACTGTTAAAGCCTAAATTGGTTATTTCTTGGGAGGTGCAAGGGCTTAAGCTCCTACAAGTATATTATGTATGCAGTTAATTAGGCCCAGGTACACCTGCATGGACTTTTACTCATTTCAATCTTGCATACAGCATTTAATAATGACATTGTGCATAGAAATGAGTTCGTGAATGTCCAGAGAACATTTTTATACCAATATCAGGAAAAATGAAAATCACAGTGATTTATGAAAAAATATTTTGTGTGGTTTTTCTTCAAGAATTTTGATTTTGTATACATTTATACTTGTAATATGCTTTCCATCGAGACTCCCTGTAGTATGCTGTAGCTTATGTAGGGGTCTATATGTGTACCAAGTATGAAGCACTAATGTTAAAAAATTAAATTACAAATGATAATATTTTGGTTTGGATTCACTCTAATGGTTGGTACATTCCACTGTCAACAATTTTTTTTTATTTGAAATTGGTTGTTTCCGTTTTAAAGAGTACTACTTCAATATGAAGGCCACCTGGGGGACAGAATTTTAAACTTCAGGGAAAATAAATGAAATATTGATTATTTCCTGTTGAATATGATAGTACACAATGATATCCACTCTAAAATAAAAACTATATGGAATTTTGAAGTTGGTCTTATACATTCGCCACGTAAAAACTATTAGGAATTTTAAAATTGGTCTTATGCATTCACTACTGCACCATTTTCATGTGTTTCCAAAAAGAATGCAACCTGTGGATGCTACCATAGGCTGTAGGTACCATAAATACATATAATTTTGACCTCACCCAGGCATCTGATCATTTTGTATACTTAACCTTTTGCCCCTGGTTTGATTTACCTATATACCTATATTCTTTACATAAGAATGGGTTTAGTCCTATTAAATGAGGATGATTAAAATGACTAGTTTTATGTGCATGAGTTCACATACAGAGCAACCTTCTCAAAAATTAAAATCACCTGATGACCCCGCCCTTCCATAATTCCATAATTCTCAAATTTCATATACTGTATTCATGCTGTTGCAGAAATAATGATCATGTTTAGCAATCTTGCTGACTTGTGTTCAAATCCCATGCCACCAGTGGATGGTAACCCCAGCCATTCCTTGCACATGGGATAATTTAGAAGCAAAATGAAATGCAATATGTCACACCAAGAATCTCCATTGTGACAAATGAAATCAATCTAAATTATTATTAATATTATTATTATTATTATTAATCTCAAAATTTT
>NW_023654262.1:0-4651 GCF_015228065.2 Penaeus monodon
GACAAATGTTTGTTAATCAACGCTTCATATATTCATTTTTTTTTAAAAAAACTGTACGTAAAATTGCTATCCTTTCAATTTACTGAAAAAAGAAACCTAATAGTCTCTTTCCAACTAATAAAGGCATTGAAAGGCAGAACATCAGGTTTTATTTTTTATTTTAATTTTATTATTTTTTTTTTTTGGTTTTATATCCTTTGGGGGAAACTGCATTAAAAAAAAAAAAAATTTAAAAAATAACTATTATTACATTTTCTAAAAAACCGTCGGCACGACAATCGGCATTTACTCTTTTTTATCTTATAATAATATATATATTTTAATATTATATATATATATATATATATATATATATATGTGGTGTGTACATCTAAAATTTTTTTTTTTTTTTTTTTTTTTTTTTTTTTTTTTTTTTAATAGCAGCAAAACGATTTTAATTCCCTTTTTAAAGTTGTTTTTTTTGATAACAAAAAGAAAAAAATCATTTTTTTGTTTCCCGCGCAAAAAATGTAAAACAAAATTTTTCTAAAAAACTAGATCACATTTTAGGGTTCGGTTCTGCTAAAATCCCCCGAAAACTGTAAATTTTCTAAATTTCTGTTTTTTCGCTTCACTCGCTTACCCCCCGCCCCCCCAGGGAAAAGCTAATGATCCGCTGAAACCACACACACCCAACATACAAATCTACATCATACTATTATATTTTATATATATATATTAATTATATTTTTAATAAAAATGTATTTTTTTATTTATTTTGCGCACACACACACCACACCACATACACACACAGCACACAACACACCACAAAACCACACACACCAAACACACACACACACCACACACCCAACACCACAAACCACCACACACACACACTTTATTATTATATATTATATAATATTTTATATATATATATATTATATATGCCACACACCCCCAAAGTTTTTTGTGTATTTTGGGGCTTTACGAAACTTATCCTTCCTTATCCCCTGACTAGCCTTTTTTTTTTTCACCATTAGTTTAAAATTCCCCCCCTCATCTCCTGCCATCCCCACACCTACCGTTTCCTTTCTTTCAGTACAGTTTCCCCTTCATTCCTCGTCTGCAATTTTTGCCATCCTCTGCACCCCAAACCTATCATCCCTGTCAGCTGTCTCCTCCTCCCCCCGCCCTTTCCACCCTTTTTCCAACCATTTTGCAAAGAAACACAACAGGTAACGAAAGAGAAACCGTTTACTGAAGTTTTCGCTGCCAAAGATAACCCAAATCTCGCCTACAAAATTTACCTGTATCGCAGACCAGTTATTTTTAAAAAATTAATCTCTAAAATTGCCCTCGTCCTTTGGATTAAAAATAACTCTAATATCTCAAAACTATTAGCACGTGATTTAATATTTCGGTCTTTTCTTTGACAAAAAAACACGCCCGATAAAAAAACAAAAGTCGGAAAAAAGTAAACACCTTTTAAATCCAGAACACCCTCCGAGTGGGGTTTAAAATAATGGATGGTTCAGAAAACCCACCTGCACGGGCCTGACTTCAGGCCCTATGAAAATAAAAAAAAAAACTACGCAAAACAAAATATTGCGACTTTTTTGCGGTTGCGGGGGAAAAATTTTTTAAAGCCCCGCCCCCTCTCCTTGTCGTGTATTTTGTTTGGGTTTCCTTCGTGTGATATGATTCATATTAATTTTTTACCTTTGGATATGCTTTTTTCCCCTTTTTCTCGACTCATTGCCTTCTTTTCATATAAAAACCATTAGATATCCTTAGCTCTTGAGTGAAATTATCCTTAATTTTTTTTTTTCCCCCTTTGTCTCGAATCAACACCCCAACCCCTCTTTTTTATATAGAATATCTTTGAGTTTCCCTAACATCTTGAGTGAAATTTTGTGGGATAAAATAAAACAGGACATCCGGGTAGAAAACACCACGGGAAAAATTACTGAGGGCTATATCGCGTCCCGTGTTTTAATTTTTAAAACAACAGTCACTCAAAAGCGACCTTAAGAGAGGAGAAAAAAAAAGAAAAAAAAAAAGAAAAAAAAAGTTGTACTGAGAAGAGTGTATTTTTGTGAAAGAAAAATTTTTTTATCTGTTTTTATCTGATCAAAAATCTTCAAGTATTTTCCGTAAGCCCCCTTTTTTTTTTTTTAGTCCGCATAAGAATAATAAGAGGAAAAAGAAAAAAAAAAATACCTTTCATGTATTTTTAAAAAAGGCCCCCTTTCCCTTTAAAAATTTTGGGATTTTAAAGTGAATTTTTTTTTTACTTTTTTTAAAATTTTGGTTTGGTTCTGTTTTATTTATTTTTTTTATTTATTTGTGTTTTTTGACATGCAAAAGATCGATTTTTGAAAGAAATTTTGAGACTGTTTTGAGGGGAAAGTCATTTTTTTTTTAATGAAATTTTTTTTTTTTTCATTTTTTTGGCCAACTCTTTCGCTCTTTTCATTATTTTTTTTTTAAACCCTATTTCTCTCTTTTTTCCCTTTTCTCTCCCCCCTTTTTGCCCCCTCCTCCCCCCCCCCTCCCCCCCCTTTGGGCACCCTCCCCCCCCCTCCCCTTCCCCCCCTTGCACCCCCCCCCCCTCCCCCTTCTCCTCTCACCCTCTCCCCCCTTGAAACCCTCCTCCCCTCCCCCTCTCCCTCCCTTGCACCCCCTATATATATATATAAAATTATATATTATATATTATATATTTTATATAATATATATATAATATATATATCAAAATATATTTTAAATATATATAATATAATATATATATATATAAAATTTAATATATTTTAATTTTAAAATATTATATAATAATATATAATAATATATATATATATATATATTAATATATTTTATATATTTATTTTAAATATATATATATTATTATATATATATATATTATATATATATATATAGGAGGGTGCAAGGGAGGGGAGGGGGGGGGGGGAGGAGGGTGCAAGGGAGGAGAGGGGGAGGGGGGGGGGGAAGGGGGGGAGGGGTTTGGGGGAGAGAGGGGGAGGGGGGGGGGGTGCAAGGGGGGGAAGAGGGGGGGGGGGAGGAGGGTGAAAGGGGAGGGGGGGGGGGGGGGTGAAAAGGGGGGAGAAAAAGGGAAGAAAGGGGGAAAAGTGGGTTAAAACAAAAAAAATAAATGAGCGAAAGAGTTGGTCAAAAAAAATGAAAAAAAAAAAATTGCTTCAAAAAAAAAATGACTTTCCCTTAAAAAGCGTCTCTTTATTTTCAAATAAATCGATTTTTTGCATGTCAAAAAACAGCAAATAAATAAATAAATAAAAAAAAACAGAACTAAACCCAATTTAAAAACGCCCAAAAAATTCACAAATTTAAAATGAGAAAGGGGTTTTTTTAAAAAATACATAAAAGGTATTTTTTTTTTTTTTTTCCCTCTTTATTTCTCTTATGCGGACTAAAAAAAAAAAAAGCGGGATTAAAAGGAAAATACTTGGATTATTGGGGTCAGATGAAAAAAAGATAAATAAAAAATTTTTTTTTCACAAATTTCCCCTCTTCTAAAATACAAATTTTTTTTTTCTCTTTTTTTTATTTTTTTTTTTTTTTTTTTCTCTCTTCTAAGGTTTTGCTCTTGAAAGTGATGTTCTTTGAAATTAAACAACACGTGGACGCGATATGCCACTCAGTAAATTTTCCCTGTGTGTTTTCTATCCCTGATGTACCCGCTTTATTTTTTCTGCCACATAATTACTCAAAATGTTAGGGAATCTCACCCATATTTTAATAAAAAAAGAGGGTTTTAAATGATTGATTCGGGACAAGGAAAGGAAAAAAAAAAAATTAATGGTAAATTTATCAAGAGCTAAGGATATCTCAAGGTTTTCATATTTTAAAAGAAAGGGAAAGGTCGAGAAAAAGGGGAAAAAATGCATATCCAAAAGGGAAAAAATTTTATATGGGTCATATCATCACGAAGGAACCAACACAATACCGACCAAGGGGGAGGGGGCGGGGCTTAGAAAAAAATTTCCCACGCAAGCCGCAAGAAAAGTCCCAATATTCTGTTACGCTGTAGTTATTTTTTATTTATTTTTTACATCAGCTGAAATACAGGACTGCAGGGGGTTATTGGAAACCAAACCCCTTATTTCAACCCACTCGGAGGGGCGTTTTCCCGTGAATAATTAAAAGGGGGCTGTGTACTTTTTTTCACGACGTTTTTTTTATTGTTTCGGGGGTGATTTTTTAAAAACAAAGAAAAGACCGAAATATTAAAAACACAGTCTAATGTTTTGAGAATTAATTTTTTTTCATCCAAAAGGACGAGGGCAAAATTTTGAGAAAATTAAATTTAAAAAAGAAGGTTTCCGATACAGGTAAAATTTTTGTAGGCGGGGAAATTTCGGATTACTCTTGGGAGCGGGAAAAATACAGTAATCCGGGTTTTTTGGAAAGATTAAAATTTTGTGTTTTTTTGTGGAAAAAAGTTTTTGGGGCGGGGGGAAAGGGGGGGTGGGGGAGGTATGGGCACGGACAGGGAAGATAAAGGGTTTGGGGTTTCAAAAGATGGCAAAGTTTCAGACGAGGAATGACAGGGGAAAAATGTTAAATGAAAAAAAGGGAGCCCGGGAGCGTGGTGGAGGGAAAGGCAGTGATGGAGTTAGGGAGGAATTGTAAAAAT
>NW_023654263.1:2500-4650 GCF_015228065.2 Penaeus monodon
ACGATTCCTCTTCCAAATTTTCCTTCCTTCCATCTTTCCATCATCCCCTTCTATCTCCATTCCAAGTATCTCTTTCCCTCCTCACTTTCTCCCATATCATTCCTGCCATTCCTATTCCTTCCTTTCCTCTTCCAGCTACCCGCCCCCACTCTCTCCGGCATCCCTTCCCTCCTCCTCCCTCCCGTTTCTTCCCTCTTTTCGTGCCCTCCCCTTATCGCCCCTCCCTTTCCTCACCCCCCCCCCTTTACCCTTCTCTTTCTACTGACAAAATAACCGCGAGCCACTCAATTAGCAGCAGCGATTCCTGGAAGGAAAGGAGGGGTTGCAGGGCTTTTTTTGGCCTCATCTTTACCTTTCTCACTTGCTTTTTTAGACGAACATCTGCAGTTCAACTCCGTGGACGAAAGAGAAGAGAGAAAAGAATGATCCTTGAATAATAAGCCATTCTGATAACTGTACGTTGTTCCTCGAGTTTCTCCTTGTTAAGAGGTAGAAAGGAATATTTTTTTATCTTATCGCCAAGATAATGCGGTTAAATTCATAACAAAAGTATCACACACCCCACACACACACACACACACACACACACACACACACCACACACACACACAAAATAAACACAAACACACACACACAAACACACAACACCCCAACACACACATCCCACAACTTGCACACCACACACACCCCACACCACACACAAACAATATATATATAATATATATTATATATATATATATATATATATATATAAAATATATATTATATATATATATGTTTTGTGTTGGTGTGTGTGTGTGGTGTGTGTGTGGGTGTTTGGTGTGTGTGGTGTTGGGGTGTGTTGTGGGTGTGGTCGTGTATAATTTTGTGTGTATATATATATTTTTAATATAATATATTATATAAAATATATATATATATATATATAATATAAAATATATATATACATATATATATTATATAATATATATATAAAATATATATATTATTTTTTTTTTTTTTTTTTTTTTTTTTTATAAATATTTAATAAAATATATAAAAATATAAAAATATATATAAATATATATATAATATATATATATATATTCTTTTTTTAACGGTAGGTTCATGTCTGAGGCGCCGTGGTCACAGCATGATACTTAATTGTAGTTTTCATTTTGTGATGCTCTTGGAGTGAGTATGGTAGGGTCCCCAGTTCCTTTCCACGGAGAGTCCCGGGTGTTACCTTTTAGGTAATCATTCTCTCTATTTTATCGGGCTTGGGACCAGACTGACTGGGGGCTTGCACCCAGTGGCTAGGTAGGCAATCGAGGTGGGAAGTTCCTTGCCCAGGGAACAACGCGCCGGCCGGGGACTCGAACCCTCGAACTCAGATTGCCGTCGTGAAAGTGTTGAGTCCGACGCTCTAACTATTCAGCCACTACGGCCTTGACGATCATGGGCTTCCTTGATTTTCTTGGCAATTTAGAGCGGTGGTTTGCCATTGCCTTCCTCCAGGTGTTTTTTTTCCGAGTCACCATCTCTATTTACCCGGCACTGACTTGGACTGGCTTATCCACCGGTCGGTCGGTGACTCGAACCCTCGAACTCAGATTGCCGTCGTGACAGTCTTGAGTTCGACGCTCTAACCACTCGGCCACCGCGGCCCCTATATTTATATCTATATCTATATCTATATATATATATTTATATATATGTGTGTGTGTGTGTGTGTGTGTGTGTGTGTTTATATATATATAATATATATATTATATAATATATATATATATAATATATTTATATATATATATATAATATATGTATATATCTGTGTGTGTGTGTGTGTGTGTTGTGTTGTGTGTGTGTGTGTGTGTGTGTGTGTGTGTGTTGTGTGTGTGTTTTGTATATTATATATAAAATATATATATATATATATATAAAATATATATATATATACATATATATAATATATATATATATATATATATATATAATATATTGGTGTGTGTGTGTGTGTGTGGTGTGTGTGTGGGGTGGGTGTGTGTGTTGTGTGTGTTGTGCGTGTGTGTGTGTTGTGTGTTGTGTGTGTGTGTGTGTGTGTTCCTGGGGTGTGTGTGTGGGTGTGTGGGTGTGTGTTGTGTGTTTGTGTTGTGTGTGTTTTGTATGTAGTA
>NW_023654265.1:0-2500 GCF_015228065.2 Penaeus monodon
TTCAAAAAGTGCTACTCACTGCACAGAGACAGAGTAAGCATCCACATTCTCCTCTCTCTCTCTCTCCTCCTACTCTCTCTCTCCTCTCTCTCTCTCTCTTTCTCTCTCTCTCTTTCTCTCTGTCTGTCTGTCGGTCTACCACGGAATGTGTGTGCATCAATGGTTATAAATATAATGATTTATGAAAACATTATATTATCAGTGCTGCTATAAAAATAACAAGATCCTCACAACAATAAAATCTAATAAGCACCATCATCTCTGTTAATACTCTACACAGTCCTTAGGGCTCTGAACTTTTGCTTGGTTATTCCTTGAGGAGCTACTTGCAACGGACGCCTGAGGTCATACGAGTTTCTATTAAAAAAATCGTGATCATTGTTGTCTCTTGGCGGCGTTCCAATTTAACTTGTAGATGTAATATCCTAATTTCGTATTATAATGGTTTCGTCGCTATCTCCATTCTACTATTATCCTTAATAATCAATATTCTTAGGTACTATAATAAATGGTTATCATAAACACTGACATCGACGCCACAACGACGAGCGAGCCAAAAAGTTCCCTTTCCTTTGGAGTATCTGCGGCTCTCGCATCCGTTTCCTCAGCCAATCCCTGACAGTGATAAAACGCAGATATTCACACGTCCATTCGAATCCATTACTGAGAATGAGGACCCTCAGGAGGGTCAGTGTATGATGGGAGGCCAATTTCCGTCGCAAGTTGTCATCTCCGTGACGGCCGTCCGCATACTCAGTGGTTGTGAGGGGAGCCATGGCGAAGTGCGCACGAGAGCTTTCCCATTTCTGTGTGTGTTGTGTGTGTGTGTGTGTGTGTGTGTGTGTGTGTGTGTGTGTGTGTGTGTGTGTGTGTGTGTGTGTGTGTGTGTGTTGTGTGGTGTGTGTTGGTGTGTATGTGTGTGTGTGTGTGTGTGTGTGTCCTTGTGTTTTTTTCTGTGTACGAGAGAAGTGGGAATGTATATGTTAAAACACCTATGTTTTTTATACTAGTAAACTCCATGAATCATTGTTTATAACAGTTTCCTGGTAATAAACAGCTCTACCACTAGTTCTTGGATCACAGAAAATATGTCATACTCATTACTATCAATTATTCACATTCCAAATATATATAAACAAATAAACAAGAATTATTCCATTCTTAATCGCTCACTGATTCTAAAATCGGTGCCATCTCCACAAAGTTCCCCTCACTCCGCCTACACCTTCCCTTCAGCTTCATTCTCTCCCTCTCCTTTCCTTCTCATACCCCCCCCCTCCCACTTCACTGGCGCCGTTCATCAGGCCGCTTCGATCACAGCGACGATAGCGTGTTTGTGACGAAGACTCTTCTCACTCTCCCGCTAAGGGTACTTTGACAAACTGCTGACGGCTTCATCCCATGCGCTCTATATTGCTAGAGTATTTCTTGTTAACGTTGAATACATTTCTGAAAAGGTCCGATCGATAGGTGTCTCACACACACCACACACACACACACACACACACACACACACACACACACACAAACACAGAAACGCACATATACACACACACATACACACACAAACAACCAAACACACACACACACACACACACACACACACACACACCGACACACACACACACACACACCACACACACACACACACACACACACACACACACAAACACACACACATTCACTGACAGATATATAGAGAGGTAGATAGATAGATAGATAGTTATATAGACTGACAGATTGATATATAGAGACGATAACTAAATAGACAGACAGACAGATAGTTAATGGACTGATAGACAGACATATTATATATATATATATATATATATATATATATATATATATATATATATACATATATATATATATATATATATATATATATATATATATATACATATATATATATATCTATATATATATATATATAATATATATAATATATGTATATATATATATATATATATATATATATATATATATATATATATATAAATATATATGAATAACTAAGTAGATAAATAGACAGACAGACAGGAAGACAGGCATAAGACTGATAGATAGATAAAATAAATATGAATAACTAAATAGATCAATAGACAGACTGACTGATGGCGAGACAGATGGATAGATAGACAAACAGATAGATATTTAAATGAATGTATGAGTGGGTTGATTAATTCATTGATCAGTATCTATATAATATCTTTATATGTGTATTTATCTGTCTATCTATCAATCTATCTACACATGAATCAATTAGACAGTTAATTAATCAATCTATTCATCCACTTATCATATATGTGTGTTTGTTTGATAATACAGTAGATTCGTTTAAGCATTTATTCCTACAAACTCTAGTGGATACAATGTTCACTACTTAGAGACACGGGACAAAGGAAAAACGACGAGAACTTGCAGTAAATCAGGAGTAAACGCGGACGTTAACAACACACCTCAGGGACCCATCAGTGAAGGAAGAACAAATTCACTGGGA
>NW_023654265.1:17500-22500 GCF_015228065.2 Penaeus monodon
ATAAAAAAATTAATTGGATAAAAATTCATATCTTTGGGGTTATAGGCAAGTAATATGCTTCGAACACTGGGCAGCTGGCCCTGAACTTATTCTAAATGCGCGTCTGGGCGCTTCATGTATGAGCAAAAGTGGGGCACGGGCACGGATTTTTTCGTTTAGGGCCCAGACCGGGCTTAATTTGCGGTAAAAAACAACAGTGCGCTTCTCGGCGTTTCAATCGTATGAGCGTATTCCGGTGCGGGGGGCGCAGGGTTCCTTTTTTTCGTTTAGGGCCATGACCGGGTTTAAAATTTAAAATTGCGTAAAGAAACCCGAGTAACCCTATATAAAGATGGTGTCTCCAATGTGTTCCCTTTTTTGCAAGGGAGATACTACCATCATACATATTCAAAAACCTTAAACAAAGAAGATAAACTCCAGCTTACTGGGGACGATACAAATTTGGGTGAGGAGTCGAAAAAGAGTTTTGGGTTTCTTATTAGTCAAGGGTGCCATAGTAAAATCCAAATCTTAGAGTAAATTCCGAGTAGAGGGGGCATTGTAGATAAGAGGATAGTCAGATATCGAATCTACGTGGAACGAGCGACAGATTAGCACGGCAAGACAAAAAAACATTTAATAAAGAAAATATAGTGTATCACAGAAATAACAATAGAAGAAATAAGAAGTGATTACTGATAGGGTAACATATAAAAGAAAAAAAAATAGAATTTCTTAAATTTGACACAAAAACATGAAAAATATGATGAGAGCCCAAAAATAAAAAATAATTAATTAAAAATTGAAAGTATCTTTGTTCTAGAGAAATGATATTGCTAAATTTTGCATCTGAGAAAAATCATAATAGACAAAAAATATTAAACAAAACTCAATTACGGATGGTTTGGGCTGGGGGAAAGAGGTCTGAAGTGAGGGGGCGTTCACTTAGGTTTGGGTCTCGTGTGTATTGTGTTAAAAAAAACAAGGTTAAGGGGGAAGTATGAATAGAGTTGTAGGTGCTTTGTAGAGTGGGTGTACTTGAATTGAAAGAAGGCAATTTTATGCAAGGTGGAGTGGGTATAGGGGGGGGGAAAGATCTGGCATAAAGGGACCCCCTTACTTTTTAAAAGTAACGAGGAAGATTTTGGGTGCTGGATGAACTGCGACTCCCGGCTTTGTTGACGAGGGGGTTCGCAAAAATTAGCGAGGCAGGTAGCCGGATTGGCGAGGTGGCTGCATAGAGTGCGAGGATACATCTTCGCGCTTCGTCAGGAGGGGAGCCAGGCTGATGGTCACACAAGTAAGGGAAGACTGGTGGATGGGGTGATCGAAAAGGGGCTTTGGTACGAGGCTGGGCGTTAAAAAAGGGGGGGAGGCCTTCGCTGGAAAAAAGGCAAAGGCGTCGGGGAGGAGCGAGGTGTAGGGGAATATGCTCGGCGTTGTTAGTTCTTGAACACCGCGCCATCAAAGTAAACGAAAAGACCACCGCTGTCCCAGTGAAGCGACCGTGGTTGGGGCACCCCTTTCCCGCCAATGTAAGCGGTGGCCCCCGCAAACCACCAGAATATGGGGACACGAGAGATTAAGAGCACCCGTCACTAAATGGAGCGAGACGAAGGGTGGACTTGGGTGGGTCAGTGAAAAGGGGCTTGCTTGCTGGTTTATTCTTGAAGAAGATATAAGACCCCCCAAGAGACCCCCGTGTCCCCGGTGGGGACAGGTGGTGGAGGGGCCCCGTGGGCTTGGGCCGTCTGCTGTGTCCCTTGTGTGTGTCTCTGCCTTACGGACGTGTCCTTTTAGCGGGGGGTTCCCTTCGAGGACGGATGTTTGTTCCTGTGGGAAAAGAGAAACCGGGCTGCATCTGGTCCCGCCCAAAGGGAAGGCTGCGTGCTTGGACGGAGGGGTGAAGGTAATCCGGCCTTGCTACGTATTTTTACCATATTAATACTTGTTAATTATATATATAATATAATAATAAATTATATATTATATATATATATATATATATTACATCTATTTTATATATATATATATATATATATATAATATATATTTTATATAATATTATATATAAATATATATTATATTATATTAATATATTTATAATATATATTATATATATCAAAAACACACCACACAACCCCTAAAATATTATAATAAATATATTATATAATATATATTATATATATAAAATAAAATATATATATATATAAAGCAAACCACTATTGTGCATAAATATATTTGTATATATACCTATATCCCTAAAAGACACACAACACACACACACAACACACACACCACAAAACGTGTATGTATTACAAGTAATAATATATATAATATATTTAATATATATTATATATAAAATATTATTTAAATTTTATTATATGTGTGTGTGTGTGTGGGGGTTGTTGTGGGGTGTGTGTTTGGGGTTTTGGTGGTGTGTTGTGTGTGTCTGGTGTATATATATCATATATATTTTAAAATATATTATATAATTTAATATTTATAATTTTATGTTTTTATTTTTATATCATATAAAAATATATATATTATTAAAATTTTTATATATATATTATTTTATTTTTTTTTAAAAATAATAATATATTTATATTTATATTTTTTTAATAATATATATTATATAAATTAATTTATTTTATATATTAATTATTTTTTTTTTTTTTTTTTTTTTTTTTTTAATTTTCAATATTATTTTATTAAAAATTTTTTAATAATTCAAATTTTTATTTATATCTATATTATTTTATCAATTTATAAAAAAAAAAAAAAAACCCCTTTATATCTATTTTTATTTTTTTATAAATTTTTTTATTATATTATTTTATTCTTTTTTTTTATTTTATTTTTTTTTTTTTATTTTATTTTTTTTTTTTTTTGTTTCGATTTATATTTATTTTTTATTATTAAAAAAAAAACATAATTTTTTATTTTTAATTTTTTTACTATATTATTTATATATTAAAATTTTTATATAATTTTATTTTTAAATAAAAAACCAAATCCCCCCCCCCCCCCCAAAACCAAAAACAAAACACCACTATAATATATATATTATATATAATTATTTTATATTTTTTATTATTTATATTTTATTTTTAAATTTTAATATTATTTTATATTTTATTATAATTTATTATATTTAAAATTATATATATATACATTTAATAAAAAAAATATTTTTTATATATATATATATTTTTAATATTTGACCCAATCACATTTTTCCCAAACCTTTCCAACTTTTGGTCCATTACTCCCTATTTATCTCAGATGAACCAAATCATTAAGGGTTTTTTTAACTGGTAATTTCGTTAAAAATAAAACATTTGATGTCTAAAAGGAATTGCGTTTTTTCCCCGGGATGTTTTTCAATAAAAAAACTCAAAAACTGTCGATTCCCTATTTTTTTTATTTTTAAATTTGGTGTTCGGTGACGCACCGCGCATCATGACAGAATAATCTCGAACTTTCCGCTTACACATGCAACGCATGTTTTTGGGGTGTTTATATATTAGCGATAATTGTACCTGTATTGAAGGGGGTGTGTGTAATATAAAATTCGATCTCGATTGTTTAAATTTTTCGGCACGTTTTAAAACAGGGACAAAATCCCTCTCTTTTTTTACATTTGCTAAAAATTCATGATTCTAATTAACAAACTATTCAAAGTAATGAACATGTGTAGACAACGGAGCTTAAACTTACAAATCTTGAAAAATTTAAAAATAAGTGTGTCGAGAGTAGTTTAAAAAAACCCTTAGAGTTAGTCACGCCCGGGGCGCCCCAGGGGAGGTCTAAAACCCTTTGCCATGATCTTTAAAATTAGTTTTTTTTAAAAGAAAAACCCCAACTTCGTGAGGGTTTTAAATTTATACATCTATACAGAAATACAAAACGCTGCTCAGTTCTCCAATTGAAAAAAGGAAGAGGGTATAAGGTTTTCTTTCTAAAATTTTAATTTTTTTTCCTATTTATCATCCTCCTTTCCCCGATCGGGGAAAAAAATTGAAGTTCTTCCTAAATCTGTTATCACTGTTTGCCGTTTTCTGTTCTTCATGATGGGTTTTTTTTTACATTTTTTGCAGTGAATAAATACGGGAAATGTGACATTATAGTGTAGTCAATATGACAACGGCCTTGTAAACACTTCTAATGAATTTTATCGAAACTTATAAAAAAGAGAATAGATCCTGATTCCCTATTTTTACATAAAAAAAAAAATTATTCATGAGTATTTACCCACTTTGTGTAGTGTGAAATACGAATGCCCTGTGGTTTCTGGGTGCGTATATATATATATATATATAATATATATAAAATATATATATATATAATATATATAATATATATATATATATGTCTGTTGTATATATACACATTATATATTTTATATAATTTTAATATATATATATATATTTATTATATAATATATATTTAAACTCTGTTGTAGTATGTATGTATTATTATGTATGTTGTTGTTTTGTATGTTGAGTATGTATTACCACAAAACCTATGTGTGTGTGTTGTGTGTGTGTGCAATAATATATACATATACATATCATCTATGAAAATTTCGCATTTTTTATAAAATATTATTTCATATATTACACATATTTAATATTTTCATATATATGTAATGTATATGTACATTATTTATATTGATTTGAAATTTTAAAACCGAAGTCAGAGTACTGAGGTGTGTATATATATGAAAGGGTGGAATAATGCAATGCCAAATTATTAGATATAACAAACCCCCCCGCCGGGCCTCAAAAACCTAGTCCTTCAGGTTGGAACCGGAGGGCCCGTATAAACCAAGCATACCCCCGACCGGTAAAGGACTTGAACTAAGACTAAAACTCCCTAAAAATCACCTCTCTACAGAGTAATTAGCGGGTTTCACACACTATATCTATATGAAGGGGGCATTATATTATTCTTTTTTTATATAAATTACGAGGTGGCGTTTTATACCCGGGGTGACCCGGGCCGAGGGTCGGTCA
>NW_023654266.1:0-2500 GCF_015228065.2 Penaeus monodon
AGGGATGAAGTCTGAAGAACACAATATGATATCAAAAAACAATTTGGTTTTAGGAAAGGAAGGTCATGCGTAACAATCTCCTATGTTTCTATGATAGAGTATCTGAAATGCTGGACGGCTGGGTGGATTGTGTATATTTAGACTTTAAGAAGGCATTTGATAAGGTATCTCATAAAAGACTATTATGGAAATTAGAACGCCTAGGTGGAGTGAAAGGCAACCTCCTCGAATTGATAGAAGACTCTTCATGAAAGACAGATGAGAACCGTAATTATCGGGAAGCACTCTACATGGCAGTGAGTAACTAGCGGAGTAACTCAAAAATCGTCTTGGCGCCGATTATGTTTACTATTTTCATAAATGATTTAGAGTCAAACATAAGCCCAGGTAGTTATCTGAATATGTTTGCGGACGAAGCGATATAGCAAAACAGGATAATAGACGACATCGAGAACGTATTCATTTGGAGTTGTATATGGAAAATGGAATCTAACACCAATACATGCCATGTAGTCAGGATCGGAGAAAGTAAAAATCGTCCATTACACCAATATAAGGTAGGAGACGTAATATTAAACCAAGCAGATAAAGAAAAAGATCTTGGAATAATAATAATCAAGAACCTAAACCCAAATGATCATATTAATGACAAGGTTCATAAAATGCTAAAGTGATTGCCAAGATGAAGACATTCGTGTATGTGGAGGAAGACATGTTAAAGAAGGTCATTACAGCCATCATAAAACCTAGTCTTCAGCATGATGCAGTGGTATGGAGTCCACACTTAAAATATATATATGCACCCATCTATTTCTCTGTCTATTTATCTATACACACACACACACACACACACACACACACACACACACATATATATATATATATATATATATATATATATATATATATATATATATATATATATATATATATATATACATATATATATATATATATATACATATATGTATATATATATATATATATATATATATATATATATATATATATATATATAATATATATATAAAATGTATATATATTTGTGTGCATGTGTGTGCACGTACGTACACACATATATGTATACTGTGTGCATATATGTATATATGTATATATATATATATATATATATATATATATATATATATTATATATATATATATATATATATATATATATAATATATATATATATAATATATATATATATATATATATATATGTATATGAATACATAACACACACACATATATGTGTGTGTGAGTTGTAGTGCATCGCATCTTGGGTAATGAGAATGATTTTGGATATAAAGTGAACGAACATGTGAAAATTGAAAAGATAGTAAGGCCTTGTGAGCCGGGACATTAAAGCGAAGGTGAGGAAGTGACCGCTAATCATGCATGGTAGGCACTTCGCGTGGAAGACGTAGAAATTAAGACAGTGGTCAAGTCGAAGCAAAGAATCTGCATGAAAAAAGTTGATGAAGTAACCAAAGTACAGGAAACTGTTTAGAACACTGAAAACAATTTGTCAAGCAACCTGTCTCAAATAGTGGAAGAGGAAAAAATGATGCTACATATGCCGTTGTATCGAAAGTAAATGGAACTGTAAATGAAATGAAATAAAGGAAAAAGGCTTCACAGCTTGCAGAGACCGTAAAGATAAATGAATCTGAGTCACATCTTGGGCAAAGAATATTTCTAATTTGGCTGATGTAAAAAGGACATAGTCATTCTGAGACATGGAAAAAGGTTGTTAATTAAATTGAACGATACAACGAAGGCAAGAAATTGATTGTCAATATTCTCAAAGTCATAAATCCCGAATTCTCGGAGCAGAATACCATAGCTCACAGGAGGTTGGGATTATTCGATAAGGGAAAGAAACGCCCTTTAAGAGTGATATTCACGAATAAGCAAATGGTCTAATAAAGAAATCTAAAGTCTTGGCTACCCATGAAGAATATGAGAAAAATCTGAATAAGAGAAAATAAGAGCAACGATGACAGAGAAATACTGCAAAAAATGGAAGAGGAAAAACCAAAAGCGAACAAAGGGATGAAGAAGAAGGAGGGTGAGAGGCTTCCAAATTTACTATCGGAACCAAAATGTGGGACAAACATTAGCCTTAGAGCCGAAAGATTATGTAGAAATTATTTATGCAAATATTGATAGATATTTTATGTTCGGAGCAACAAGAAATAAATACAGTAATTGAAAATAATAAACCAGATGTAATATGTATTACTGAATCCAAACTGGATCCCTCCGTAGACGATGTAACATAAGGACTTACTCAACTGTAATACTTGGAGAATATTAACAAGGAAAGGAATTATTATAAAGAAGTTAGAGATTAAGCAAGACCCCATAGTAGAACTAAAGATAATTTGAGGTAGAAACAAACAGACTAAACATAGTAATAACCACAGTGTACATGCTCCTTCATACATCAGTGGTTGCAAAAACAAATTCTGGAAACACCGGGAGAACCTGGGAGAA
>NW_023654268.1:0-2500 GCF_015228065.2 Penaeus monodon
CTCTCTCTCTCTCTCTTATATATATATATAATATATATATATATTATATATATATTATAATTTTTTGTTTTTTTTTTTTTTTTTTTTTTTTTTTTTTTTTTTAGGGAAAGAACCAGTGTTGTTGCTCGTGTATTAAGCAATGCTATATGCGTATCAGCTATGGGATTTAGATAAACGAGCACTGAAGGGTTTAGATGACAAGATGGTGTTACGTATGTAATGGGTGAAGCGAATTCACAGCCAGATGATAGTCTCCGCCAACTCAGGGGATAACAATGATAGCCTCATGACCTCGGGCAGAAAACCCTGGAAGCGACACTGAAGCGTACGAGGTATTAGGCAGAACATTTCGAACTGGTTAGCTAAGGAGAATATAGCATAAGTTTCTAATTTGTGTTAAGACAGATACACAAATTAGATTAATCATTGGTAAGTTGCCATTAACCTTGCAGAGTGATAGAAAAAGCCTTACACCACCTCCCCCTTTATATCACCGCTGCCGTAGGCCTGCATCTTTGTCTCATTCCTTTTCATTCCTCCAATCCTCTCAAATATATATGTATGCATGTGTGTGGCTAGGTATGCGTATATGTATGATATATGTTTAGATATAATTTTGTGTGGATGTTTATATATACAATAAATATTTTTAAATATGGATGTTATATTATCCATAGGTATGTTTATGTATGTATGCATGCATTGCATCTGTATATAACTATATACACAAATATATGAAGCAGCCATGGCATGCAATCTGCAAACAACATGCACAGTACACTACCCAGGGTTAGGTCATATCATAGCCTGCAGCTATGTCCTGATTGGCCATTAGCAGGCACATTTTGCGACCCACTGCTGAGTCCTGGATTTTCGGTTACCTCGCGGACCACTCAGCCAGCCCTCTTAGTTTCCGATTCTAAATCATACTCTTAGCCTACGTAAGATCCAGGATCTAGAAATTTAGGACTTCCCCATGAACATCTGGTAAAAGCAAAAACTCCAAACTATATAAAAAAAACTTGGTTTGCTGGAACCTCAGTAGTATTGTAGTTTTTGCTTTGACTATGACTTTTTTTCTTTATCTTTTATGCAACTGATGACAGGAACGCTATACCTCAGCTCGGACCCTTAGTACTCTATCTCAGGGTAGGGATAAGGAGTCACAGCAATATAAGCAGGGTTGTTGTGTATATATATATATATATATATATATATATATATATATATTATATATATATATGTATGTATGTATGTATGTGTGTATTTAATTTTAAATCAGATTTTTAAAAATTTATTTAAATCAGATTCTTTGGATTTAAATAAGATTTTCTTTTTTCTTTTTTTTTCTTTTATTTTAGTCAGCATAAAATACTTGAAAAGCTATTATATAATCTATACATTAATTATATAGTGTTTTTACAGCATGTTGCATCATCTCTCACTTGTTTACCTATCAGGCAGCCCAGTAGCATTGGCCAGGATTGCATCATCTCTCTGTCCTGACTCTGCTATGACATGGCCGGACTTGTGCCACTGCGGAGTAGTTTGGGAGTCACAGCAATTCATTTCTGAGCTAACTGCGAGAGTGGAGAGATGTCACTGACCACAAGGCTTATTGTATCTGGTAAGAAGAGTGAAACAGTGTGGGAACATTCTAACAGATTTCCTTCGAAGTCTGGGAAAAAATCGTTGAACTATATGCACACAGTGTAAACTTTAGTTAAAAGGAATAGTAGCAAGAATGAAATCTCAGAGAACAATTAGAATTATCAGATGAAGATTTGGATTATCCAGGTAAGACCGAAAATCTAACTCCAAAGGTTGCATCTCCAGCATTACAGAAAGAATGTCCATCTTCTGCCACAAGTTTTTTTTTTTTTCAAAGCGTAAAGCAATGAAAAACCAAATCTTGATAAAGTCGATAAGATTGTATTTGCAAGCAACTCTTCATTTAGACTGATAGAACATTCTCAGTTTTGTATGGGAAGTTGAGTCTAGGTTACCTCATTGGACAAGAAGAGCAATTGCAGACCAATTCATACCCAAACTAAAAAAAAAAATATGTAAAGTGTCACAGATCTGAAGAACGAAACTGTATGTTTGTCTATAGATGGATGATAAAAAATTCACAACGAGCCTATTGTATGTATTACTATGACAAACTCAAATGGCCATACATATGTAGTGGATACAATAGACATAAGTGGCCAGCCTCATACAGCTGAATATATCGTTGAGCTCTCAAAATCAGCAATTCAGTAGTGTAAAGAATTTGGTTTCCATGCTGGTAGTGCTGTGACACAAAACAAAATGAAGAAACTATTAGAACAGGGAAATAAACTGAACCTGGTGACCTATGGCTGTACTGTACAGATATTGAATCTTCTAGCTCATGATCTAGAAATTGGCAATATTAAAGAGCATGTCGTGTATATAGTAAAATACTTTAGAAACAGCCACTATACTTCTGCAAGATACTACCAGGAAGGTGGGCAAC
>NW_023654269.1:0-2500 GCF_015228065.2 Penaeus monodon
TTGCTTCTCTAACTTTATCAAATACATTCATACTATACATTAATATAAAATATATATATATATATATTTTATATATATATAATTATTATAATATATATACATATAATATAATAATTAATATATATATATATAAATATATAATTATATATATTATACTACATCTATGTATATATAATTATTATTATATATATATATATTATAAAAAAAAATATAATTATATATATATAATATTTTATGGGGCCGCGGTGGCCGAGTGGTTGGGCATGGGACCAAGACTGTCATAGGGGCAACGCCAGCGATTGTTCCCTTGGGAAAAGGAACTCTCGTTGCCTCCCCAGAAAACCATATGCCTTGAAAGTAAAAACCATGTGTCGAGGGGAAGTACCGCCGGGGACAAACCGCTTTTTATTGGAAGGGCATCCATTCGGGAAAAGGTGGCCGCCATAATAAACTCTCAGTATGAATTGAGAGAGCCTATGTCCTGCAGGGGAAATGAATGGCTGTTAAAAAAAAAAAAAAAAAAAAAAAAAAAAAAAAAAAAAAATTTTAATATATATATATAATAATATATATAATAAAATATATATAAATATATAAAATATATTTTAATATAATATTATATATATATAATAATATATATAAATAATTTTTTTTTTTTTTTTTTTTTTTTTTTTTTTTTTGAAAGTGCCTATTTCCGCAGGGGGAATAAAGGGCTTTTGGGAAAAAAAAACGTATTGATATATTATATATTGTTAATAATATTTTAAAACCCAAAATTATAATAATATATTATATTATTATATATATATTATTATATATATATACCCCACACCTTTTTTTTTCCCAAACCCTTTTTCCCACTCAGCGATGGCCACTTTCATTCCTATTAAGAGCTTATTTGGCAGTGCCATTTTTTACCATTGGATGCTTTTTTTAAATCCTGCAGTTGGGCGCGCGAAAGCTTTTTGCCACGGCAGCGACTTTCCCCCACGACACCTGCGTTTGACTTCTAAGATATGTCGTTTTCCCCCCGCCGTGAGGTCGGGCGACCACAGTCAAAGCGCAGGCATTTTACGATTGGGGGGCGAGGGTTAAACTCGGGACCATGAGTGTCGAGTCCAGTACTCTAAAAACCCCTAGACCTCGCGGCAGTCATATAATATATATATATATATTATAAAAAAATATAATATATATAATATAAATATGTACAATATATATATATATATATATATATATATAAATAATTTTATATAACACACCACACCCCACACACACACAACACCACACACAACAACACACCACACAACACACACACACACACACACACAAACACAACACCCACACACACACACACAACACCACACACACACAAAACCCTACACACACCAAAACACACAACACCACAACCACACACACCACACACACCATAACTAACATATTGTAAGAGCAGAATGATGGGCCCCACAAGAGCAGGTGGGTGGCACTTAGGGTGTAGGTGCACCAAGAGTCTTACTCCTTTTTATTATTAGTATGGGGGAGTACTTTTTTCCCCAAGGGGCGGATGTTGCCCTTGGCCCCCCCGCGGGGAGTCTCCCTGTCATCCCCAAACAGGGGGGTTTTAAAGATGGCATAGATCCGTCTTAACAATACAATCATTGGTGATAAAGGTACTGTTCCAACGATGCATGCTCTTGGGGAAGGAAATAGACAATATAACATTGGAATGTCTATTTGGGGCAAAGGAGACGAATAAACGGAAAAGCAATGACATACATTTTGTGTTTGTGGGAAAAATAGGCATGTGACATACAGAAGATTATCAAGGCATGTAGAATATAACAACAGATGAAAAGAAAAACACTGGATCATTTTCTCTATATAAAACTGGGTTCACTATATTACATACCTACACACAAATATTCAAAGGCCACCTTCAGTGACTACATGTATCATATTATACATACACAAACAAATGCATAACTATAGATAGATATAAAAATTTTATACATTATTTGTATATGTATTTTTATTATTTTTATATTTTATTACGTATATTATAATTATATGTTGCTATAATTTTTGTATTATATTGTATGTATATGTATGTGCATATTTTGACTATATATATATACATACATAAAATATATACATGTCTAAAAATATGCCATACAATACATACATATATACTACATAAAATTATATGCATACATATAATTATATATATACTTAATAAATATGCAAATATATACAAAAACATATACATATAATGTTATATATTTATATCTATCTATATGTGTATGCATTTTTTGTGTATTATATATATGTATACATTATTTGACGAAGGTGGCCGTTGATATATTTGTGTGTTGTGTATATGTATATATATGTTAAACCCGCTTTATATTGTTACTAAAATATGTTGCCGTGTTATTCTACCCTCGTGTTTATTCTACATGCCTTTATAATCTTCTTATTGTCACTGCCTATTTTCCCCACA
>NW_023654270.1:0-4647 GCF_015228065.2 Penaeus monodon
TCCCCTCTCCTTCCTCTCTCTCCCCCCCTCTCTTTCCTTTTTCTTCCCTCTTCTCTCTCTCTCCTCTTTCCCCTTTGTCTTTTCTTCCTCTTTCTCCCCCTTCTCTTTCTCCCCCCTCTTCTCTTCTCCCCTTTCTCTCCTTCCTCTCTCTCTCTCTCCCCTCCTCCTTCCTCCTCATCCTCCCTCTTCTCTCTCTCTCTCTCCTGCTTCCGGGTTTTTCCCTCTTTCCTTTTTCTTCCTCCCTCTCTCTCTTCTCTTCCGTCTTCGTCTTTTTCTCTTTTTCTTCTCTCTCTCTTCCTTTCTTCTTTTTTTCCTCCATTCCCTTTTTCTCCTCTTTTTTTCTTCTTTCCTTCTCCCCCCCCTTTTTCCTCCCCATCTCCCTTTTTCTTTTCCTCTTTTCCCCTTCCTCCCTCTCTCTTCCCTCCTCCTCCCCTCCTCCTCTCTCCCCTCGTCTCCCCCTTTTTTCCTCTTTTTTTTCCCCCCTTCTCTCTCCTCTCTCTCTCTGCCCGTCTGTTGTGTGTCGTCCCCCTCTATGTTGTTGTTTGTATGTTGTCTGTCTGTCTGTCTTCCCCCTTTCCTTCTTTTCTTTTGCCTCTCTTTTCTTTCCTCTCCTCCTCTCTTCTTCCCCCTCTCTCCCTCTCTCCTCCTTCTCTTCTCCCTCCCCACTCTCTGTCCTTTATTTAGTTTTTTCTTCTTTCTCTCTCCTCCCCTCTGTTTCCTTTTCTTTTATTTTCTCCTCGCTTCCTTCCCCCTCCCTCTCTCCCCCATTCTTCTCCTCCCTCCTTCTTTCTTTCTTTGTCTCCCCCTCTTTCTCTCTCTCTCTATTTATCTATCTTTCTATCTATTTAATCTCCTTTATCTGTCTCTCTCTCTGCTCTCTCTCTCTCTCTGCTCCCTCTCTCTCCTCGTCTCTCTCTCTCTCTCCGTCTCTCTCTCTCTCTCTCTATCTATCTATCTATCCATCTCTCTCTCTCTCTCTCCACTCTCTCTCTGCCTGTCTGTTCTTTGTATCATGTCGCCTCTCTCTCTCTCTCCTCTCTCATCTCTCTGGTCTCTTCTCTCTCTCTCTCTCTCTCTCTTCCGTCTATCTGTCTATCTCTCTTTCTATCTCTCTCTCTCTGCCTGTCTGTCTGTGTGTCTGTCCCTCTCTCTGTCTCTCTGTCTGTATGTATGTCTGTCTGTCTGTCTCCCTCTCTATCTATCTATCTATCAGTCTATTTGTCTCTCTTTCTTTCTCTCTCTCTCTCTCTCTCTGTGTTTCCCTCTCTCTCTCTCCCTCTCGCTCTCTCTCTGTTCGTCTCTCTGTCTCTCTCTCTCATCTCCCCCCTCTCTCGTCTCTCTCTCTCTCTCTCTCTCTCTTCTCTCGGTTCTCTCTCTCCTTCTCTCTCTCTCGTCTCTCTCTCCTTCTGTCTCTCTCTCCTCTCTCTCTCCTCTCTCTCTCTCTCTTTCTCCGTGCTCTCTCTCACAACCCCCCCCCCCCCCCCTTCTTCGCTCGCTCTCTCTCTCTCTCTCTATTTCCCTCTCTCTGTGGCATGTCCCTCTCTCTCATCCTCTCTCTCGTCTCTCTCTTCTCTCCTACTCTCTCTCTGCTCTCTCTCTCTCTCTCTCAATCTCTTCTCGTCTCATCTTCTTCTCTCTCTCTCTTTATCTCTCTCTTTCTCTCTCTATCTATCTATCTATATATCTATTTATCTGTCTCTCTCTCTGTCTCTGTCTCTCTCTCTCTCTCTCTCTCTCTCTCTCTCATCTCCTCTCCCCGTCTCGTTCTCTCTCTCCATTCTCCTCTCTCGCTCTCTCTCTCTCTCTCTCTCTATTTCCTCTCTCTCTATCTATCGTCTATCGCATCTCTCCTCTCTCTCTCATCTCTCAATCGTCTCTTCTCTCTCAAACTCTCATCTCTCTCTCTCTCTCCGTCTATCTGTCTATCTCTCTTCTATCTCTCTCTCTCTGCCTGTCTGTCTGTGTGTCTGTCCCTCTCTCTGTCTCTCTGTCTGTATGTATGTCTGTCTGTCTGTCTCCCTCTACCATCTATCTATCTATCGGTCTATTTGCCCTCTCTTTCTCTGCTGCTCTCTCTCTTTCCCTCTCTCTCTTTCTCTCTCTCTCTCACTTTCCCTCTCTCTCTCTATTCCCCCCTCTCTCTCCTCCTCTCTCCCCCCCCTCTCTCTCTTCTCTCTTTCTCTCTCTCTCTCTCTCTCTGCCTGTCTGTCTGTGTATTTCTCTCTCTGTCTGTCTCTCTTTCTATCTCTCTCTCTCTGCCTGTCTGTTTGTGTGTCTGTCCCTCTCTCTGTATGTATGTATGTATGTATGTCTGTCTGTCTGTCTGTCTGTCTGTCTGTCTGTCTGTCTCTCTCTCTCTCTCTTTTCTCTCTCTCCTCTCTCTCTCTCTATCTATCTATCTATCTATCTGTCTGTATGTATGTATGTATGTATGTATGTATTTCTGTCTGTCTCTCTCTCTCTCTCTCTATCTATCTATCCATCTATCTATCTATCTGTCCATTTCTCTCTCTCTCTCTCTCTCCGTCCGACTCGCTCCTCTCTCTCTCTCTCTCGCGCTCTCTCGCTCTCTGGTCCGCTCTCTCTCGCTCGTCTCTCTCTCTCTCTCTCTCCTCTCTCTCTCTCTCTCTCTCTCTTCTCTCTCTCTCTCTCTCTTTCTTCCTTTCCTCCTTCTCTTTCTCTCCTCTTCTCCTCCTCCCTACTCTTTCTCTCATCTATTTCCCCCTCTCTCTCTCTCCTTCTTCTCGCTCTTCTCCTCTGTCCGTCTGGTCTCTCTCTCTCTTCTATCTCTCATCTCTCTGCTGTCTGTCCTGTGTGTCTGTCCCCTCCTGTCTGTCTGTCTGTCTGTCTGTCTTTCTCCCCCCTCCCCCCCCCCCCCTCTCTCTCATCTCTCTCTCTCTTCATCTAGTCTCTCTTTTCCTCTATCTACTGTCTATTTTTTTTCCTCTCTCTTCTCTATCCTCTATCTCTCATTCTCTCCTCTCCTGCCTTTCTTTGGTTGTGCCTGTTCCCTCCTCTCTCTTCCTCTCCTCTCATCTCTCTCGGACAGTCTTCTCCCTCGGTCTCTCCTCTCCGGTCGTCGTCTCTTCTGCCCATCTCTCTCTCTCTCGATCTTAACTTCTCTCCTCTCTCTCTCTCTCTCTTCCCCCCTTTTTTTTTCTCTCCCCCTCTCTCTCTGTCTCCCCCCCCTCTCTCTCTCCCTCCCTCTCCTCTCTCTCTCTCTCTCTGCCTGCCCGTCTGTGGTCTGCCCTCTCTATGTCTGTCTGTTTGTATGTATGTCTGTCTGTCTGTCTTCCTCTCTATCTACCTATCTATCTGTCTATTTGCCTCTCTTTCTTTCTCTCTCTCTCTCTCTCTCTTCCATCTCTCCCCTCTCCTTTCCTCTCCTCCCCCTTCTCTCCTCCCTCTTCTCTCCCCTCTCTCTCTCTCTCTCTCTCTCTCTGCCTGTCTGTCTGTGTATTTCTCTCTCTCTCCTTTTTCCTCCTCTCTCTCTCTCTCTCTCTCTCTCTCTCTTCTCCTCTCTCCCCCTCCTCTCTCTCCTTCCCCTCATCTTTTCTCTCTCTCTCTCACCCCCCCTCTCTCTCTCTCCCCTCTTTTCCCTCTCTCCCCTCTCCCCTCTTCGCTCTCCCCCTGTTCGCTTCTGCTGCTTTCTCTTCTCTTTTTCTCTCTCTCCTCTTCTCTCCTGTCTGTCGTGTAAATTTTTTTTCCCCCTCTCGCCCCCCTCTCTCCCCCTCTCTCTCTCTTTGCCCTTTTTCTTTCCCCCTCTCTCTCCTCTTCTCTCCCCTCTCTCTCTTCCCCCCCCCTTTTTCATTTTTCCTCTCCTCTCTCTCTCTCCTCTCTCTCTCTCGCTCCCTTCCCCTCTCCTCTCTCTCCTCCCCCCTTTTCCCTCTTTTTTTTTCCCCCTCTCTCTCTCTCTCCCTTTTCGCTTCTCCCCTCTTTCTACTCTCTCTCTCTGCCTGTCTGTCTGTCCCTCTGTTTCTGTCTGTATTCTGTCTGTTTCCCCCTTTTTCTCTCTCTCTTTCTCTCTCTCTCTCCCATCTATCTATCTATTGTCTATTTTTCTCTCTCTCCCCTTTTCTCTCTCTCTCTCTCCTCTCTAAAACTTTTCTCTTCCTTCCTCTCTCTCTCTGTCTCTCTCTCTCTGCCTGTCTGTTTGCCCCCCCCTTTCCCTCTCCTCTCCCCTCTTCTCTCTCTCTCTCTTCTCCTCTCTCTCTCTCTTTTTTCTCATCTCTCTCTCTCCTCTCTCTCTTCTCTTTCTCTCTCCTCTCTTTATCTCTCTCTTTTTCTCTTACTATCTATATATATATCTATTTATCTGCTCTCTCTCTGTCTCTGTCTCTCTCTTCCTCCCTTTTCCTTCTCTCTCTTCTCCACTCTCTCTCTCTTCTCTCCCCTCTCTCTTCTCTCTCTTCTCTCTCTTCCCCTCCTCTCTTTTCCCCTCTTTTTCCCTCTCTCTCTTTCCTCCCGCTCTTTTCTCTGTCCTCTCTCTCTCTCTTTCCTCTCCAAAACTCTCCCCCCTCTCTCTCTCTCTCTCTCCCCTCTCTCTCTTTTTCTTTTTCTTCCCTCTTTCCTCTCTCTCTCCCCCCTTTTTTGTTCTGTTTTTCCCTCTTTCTCTCTCTCTCTCTCTTTCCCCTCTCTCCTTTTTCT
>NW_023654273.1:0-4646 GCF_015228065.2 Penaeus monodon
ATATCTATATATATATTATTATAATATTATATATATTTTAATATTTATATATGTGGGGTGTGTTGTTGTGGTGTTGTGTGTGTGTTGTGTGTGTATGTGGACACATACTCATTTTATGAATCTCCTTCTCTGACAAAGTGTTCTAGCCTCAGCATCAGTCCCAGGGGATGACGGCATCACATACGCCTCCTTCCAAGGTGACGGGTGATCCCTTTTTACCCGCTTTACAACATCTTTCCTCCGACATTGTGGAATGTACCATTCACCAGGAGGGCGCGGTACTCCAGTTGTCCCCTCCAAGCACACAAACCCGTCCACACCTGTATCAGCTGCGCGTGGCTCCCGTATTCACCCCACCCCGTTTTCTTTTTTTTTCGCTTTGTTTCCTTTTACTGTATTTGTCATTTTTATGTTTCTACTTTTGTGTATTTAACATGTATTCTTATTCGCTTTGTATTATTATAAGGTCATGTTTTACAGCTCTTATTTTTCTTTTTTTCCGACAGACTAAACGAATGTATGAAAACGAATGCAAACATAACACTGTAAACAGGGATGGTATGGTTTTGAGTGATTCCAGTGTTCTGAAAGCGGAATGTCAGTTTTTTCCAGTGCTAAAAAAGCGGAATGTCAGTGTTTCCAGTGCTAAAAAGCGGAAAGTCAGTGTTTCCGGTGCAAAGAGAGCGGAATGTCAGTGTTTCCAGTGTTCTGAAAGCGGAATGTCGTGTTTCCAGAACTAAGAGAGCGGAATGTCAGTGTTTCCGTTTTTCAGAATGCGGAATGTCGTGTTTCCATGCTAAGAAAACGGAATGTCAGTGTTTCCAGTGGGTAAAAAAGGGGATATCAGTGTTTGCAGTACTAAGAAAACGGAATTCAGTGTTTCCGAACTAAGAAAGCGGGAAAGTCAGTGTTTCCAGTACTAAGAAAGGGGAATGTCAGTGTTTTCCGTACTAAGAAAGTGGAATGTCAGTGTTTCCATACTCAGAAGCGGAATGTCAAGTGGTTTCCAGTACTCAGAAAACGGATGTCAGTGTTTCCCCTTTCTCGAAAGCGGAATGTCGTGTTTCCAGTACTCAGAAAGCGGGAAAGTCAGTGTTCCAGTACTCAGAAAATGGAATGTCATGTTTCCATACTCAAAAGCGGGAAAGTCATGTTTCCAGTACTAAGAGAGCGGATGTCAATGTTTCCAAATGTTGTGAAAATGGAATGTCAGTGTTTCCAGTGTTCAGAAAGCGGAATGTCAGTGTTTCCAGTGTTCTACAAATGGAATGTCAGTGTTTCCAGTGTTCAGAAAACGGAATGTCAGTGTTTCCAGTGTTCAGAAAACGGAATATCCCGTGATACCAGTGTTGTGAAAGCGGAATGTCAGTGATTCCAGTGTCTCAGAAAGCGGAATGTCCAGTGTTTCCAGTGTTTTGAAAGGGAGAATGTCAGTGTTTCCACTGGAAAAACTGTCATTTTTCCCCCTTTTTTAGCATTGGAAACACGGACATTTCCCCTTTCTTGCACTGGAAACACTGACATTCCACTCTCTTAGCACTGGAAAAACTGACATTCCACTTTCTTAGCACTGGAAACACTGACATTCCGCTTTAAAAGCACTGGAAACACTGACATTACACTCTCTTAGTACTGGAAACACTGACATTCCACTTTCTTAGCACTGGAAACACTGACATTCCACTCTCTTAGCCTGGAAACACTGACATTCCGCTCTCTTAGCACTGGAAACCACTGACATTCCGCTCTCTTAGCACTCGAAACACTGAATTCCACTCTCTTAGCACGGAAACACTGACATTCCACTCTCTTATGCTGGAAAATCACTGACATTCCCCTTTCTTAGCCTGGAACACTGACATTCCTCTCTCTTAGCACTGGAAACACTGACTTCCCCTTTCTTAGCACTGAAACACTGACATTCCGCTTTCTTAGCACGGAAAAACTGACTTCTGCTCTTATAGCACTGGAAACACTGACATTCCCCTTTCTGAGTACTGGGGAAAAACTGACATTCCGCTCTCTTAGCACTGGAACACTGACATTCCCTCTCTTAGCACCGGAAAAACCCGACCCTTCCCCTTTCTTTGCACTGGAAAAACTGACATTTCCCCTCTCTTAGTACTGGAAAAAACTGACATTCCGCTTTTCTTAGTACTGGAAACACTGACATTCCGCTCTCTTAGCACTGAAACACTGACATTCCGCTCTATTTGCACTGGAAACACAGACATTCTGCTTTCAGAACCTGGAAACACTGACATTCCATTTTCAGAACACTGGAAACACTGACATTCCACTTTGATTTTGCTCAAAACCCTATCATCCCACTGTTTACAGTGTTATGCTTGTAATCGTTTTCCTACATTCGTTTTAGTCTGTCCCATGAATAACTGGATAAAGTTAAATTAAATGCAAGATGCAAAAAATCATTATCATGATAGGTGATATGAATGCAAAAGCATCATCTAAGACTGGAATCAAAAAACCTGAGGTAAATATAAAATGAAATTGATTATGTCACGATTCACAACTTGATAACGCAACAAGTAAAAACATCCTGGTGTGGATTATGGGATAGCCTGTGGCCATGCCCTAGTTGTTGCAACAATTACAATAATACTGAGGAAAATTAAAAGGGCTATATAGCTAGAAGAAACTGCGGAGCACTGTAAAGAATGCAGATATGATGAAATGCAGAATTTGAAGTGGAGGTGTGTAACATCTACCATATAATGAAATGGTGGAACAGAATGACAGAAATGAATTGGTAAAGAATGGAATGGCTTCACAAATCATTAGAATGAAGCAAAAAGACAAATGTGGATGACAGATGAAATCCTGGATCTAACAGACATGCAATGAAATTAAAAAGAATAAACTTGGATAATCAAAACAAAATGAAAGAAGCAGAATGGATCAGATTAAAATGTGAAGAAAAAGAACACCTAGAGTGAGTAAATACCTAGATAATAATATGATAAAATCAAATGAAGCTTGTAAATGGAAGGGGCTCAGTGTTAATGGTGGGAAACATTGGTTATTGTAACAAATATGTGGATAATTCTTATATATAAATAATTAAGCAAGATTAAAAATAATAATAATAACTTGGATCCATTATAACTGATTAGAAAGTTTGAATATTCTCAAGAATGGCAGATCTGATCAAGACAAACAATGAAAGAGGATTGGCAAAATTATCTTCTAAAAAGCAGAAAACATCTTACTAACAATATGAGTTGGGATTGGCATTTCTGACTTTCTAGTGTTTGGTGTGGTTAATCCTAATTCTGGTAGATGGTTGGCATCTACTATTTAGACTGGTGTCTTATTTCTTTGGGGAGTGATTGTTGTGGGTGTGAGTGCCCACAGGCATGGCTTGGTGTTGAAGGGAAGTGGAGATCAATGGGGTAGGCTCCTAATCGGTAGGACTGAGCAGGACTTTTGTTGCTGCTGTTGTCGTGGTGGTCTGAAGATTGGGGGAATTCTGATCTCGGTTCCAGATTCTGGCTTAAGTACCGTGTGCTGTGTAAGCCTGCAGAGAACGAGGGGAGCCTGCTGTCCAATGAGCGAGGACATGGCTGTGGACCTGTGTGACCCAACCTAGGAATGCTGAACTTCAGCTGCGGAGTCATGCTGCTACAAGTACTTCCCCTGCAGAAAGTGAGCTAAGCAAGCTAGCGAAATACCATGACGTGTCACTCCGTGGGTCACCAGTATTGTAGATGGTTGGCATTACTATTTGGACTGGTCTGCATCTCTTTATGGAGTGTGGTTGTGGTGTGAGTTTGCTGTGTAAGTGCACAGGGAATGATGGGAGCTGAACTTCAGGTTGTGGGGTTGTGCTGCAACATAATGTATAGCAGTTGAAGCTTGGATCAAAAGTACAATAATGTAAAAAGAGAACAGAGGCATTAGAAATGTGATTCTAAGCAAAAATAGTACTGACTAGTCAGATTACCAAAGAAGTGCTAAGACCACAAATAGACAGAACCATAGAGCAAGACAGTTACTATGTTTAGGGCAAGTACTTTAGAGGAGGACTAGAGATACAAAAAGGAAAGAAAGCAATGGGAAAACACCTGTTTATATCTTTACAGTGTGCTGCAAAAATTAGGGAGGGGTGGGGGGAACATGAGAGCAGGCGAGTTGATGAGAGTGGCAGAAAATAGATATGGCATTCATGGTCCCTGACATTAAAGACATGGTATGTCGATAAGGTAAGGTAAAATAAAATAGATTGCCTCACTGCAATACTACTTGGTAGATCTATGCAACACATTTTTTTTTTTTTTTTGCAAAGTTGGAGTGGGCATGTTCCATGCCTTTATTATATTTTTTTTTAAATCTTAAGACTGATAAGGAAGCTTCTATCCCACACCCATTAAAAGTTGGAAACAAACCCATTTAGCAAAAATTAAGAAAACACTGTCCTTACTGTCACACAGTAATTAAATAGCACAAATTTACACACTTTTAAAATGTATGAATCCTTATTTCTATAAAAGGTCAGAGAAAGGTCTACAACAAAGATCTACACAATATATTTCTAGATATTTCTATAAACTTTACAAATGCATTTAGGCGTTAAAAATAACTCCTGACAAGAGACCTCAACATTAGTTACCTTCGGGTAGACTACA
>NW_023654274.1:0-4646 GCF_015228065.2 Penaeus monodon
GGTAAAAAAGTGAAGCAAAGGAGGGTAACCGGGGTGATCCCCCTCCCCCCAAAAAAATTCCCCCCCGAAAGGCAGGGGGGGGTTCCCTGCAGGGCAGACAGGCAGCTAAACCCCTGCCCAAGGTTTTCAAACCCGCCTTAAAGGTTCAGTAAACTGTTAAAGGCTGTTTACAGATGCTAACCACTCTCAACGGATAGTGGCCCCCCTGACTTCAGTCAGAGAGGGGATCCAGATCCTGATGGGGTGGGTCTGGGAGAGGAATCTCAACACTACCTGCATCTGAGGATGATCTGAACATTTGCTGAGTGGACTGCAGTCGTCTGCAAGGAGGGTTTGGGAGTTCACTTTCTCAGGGGGGTAAAGGAGGAAAGAAGGTAATTTACTAGGAAAATGGCTGTCAGCTCTGCCAGATTTCGATTAATATTCCTTGTCCCTTCTCAGCAATGACTAGTCCTGTGCACCAGGGAAAAATGCATGTAGGGATGCTTTGACAAATCAAGGATGCGAAAGCATCTGTGGCTTTCCCGTGTCTCCTGCAAGATGAAATTCTGTCTTGCTTTGGGACATTCACCACACACGCACGCACATACACACACACACATAATATATAATATATATAATATACATATATATAAATACAATATATATATTATATGTATATATATCTTACATATATGAAATATATATAGTGTATATGTATTATATATTGAGTATACATATTTATATGTATATATTTATATATACAATACATATAACATATATAACACACACACACACACACACGCACACACACACGCACGCACATACACACACACACACACACACTCGCGCACGCACGCACGCGCACAGCCAAAGCACGCACGCGCACACACACACACACCGCACACAACACCAACACACACCTGAACAACACACACACACACACACACACACAACACACACAACACACACACACAAATATATATATATATATATATATATATATATATATATAATATATATATTTTTTTTTTTTTTTTTTTTTATGTATTAAATTATTTTATATATATTACTTATATTATATATATATGTAGTTTATATGTGTATTATATATTTTTATTTATTTATTTATTATATATATATAAAATATAATATATATAAAATTTTATATATATACACATTTATGGTATTATACATATACATATATATATATATAACTTTTATTTTACATATATACATATATATATTATATAAAATTATATATATTATATATATATATATATATATATATATACATGTATATATACATTATATGTATACATACATATACATAATATATACATATACATATATATTTATTCCCTTATATTATATACATATATATTATTTTTATATATATAAATATATATTTTATTTTAAAACACTAATATATATATATATACACTATATATATATATATACATATATAAAATTTATAAATTTATTATACCAAAATTTTAAATAAAATATACATCTATATAAATATATATTAAAATAATATATAAAAATATATTTCATAGATTAAAATATATATTTTATTAATTTTTATATATAATATAAAACATTATATATAAAAGTTATAATATATATAACTATATATTATATTACATAAAATTATATATATACATATTATATAATATACATAAATATATATTAATACCTATTATTATATATATATACTATTATATATTACATTATTTTATATTATTATACATATTATATATAATTTCCTTTTATATATATTATATAAAATTTACCCTATATATATATATCATATAATAAAAATAACAAAATATATATATTTTACCATATATTTCTAAAAATAGAAAATTTTATATTTCATATATATTTTTATTAAAATCCCCTATATATATATATTTATATTAAAAATTTTATATATTTTATCTTTATTAATATCATATATATATATATTCTAAAATATATAAAATTTTAATTTTATATATATACATATATAAATTACCTATTAAAATATTATAATTCCCTATATATATATAGTTTTATATACATATTTATTATCATATTTTTAAAATAAACTCCATATTTATAAATTTTATTTTAATATTATATATATATAATTTTCTATCCTATCTATATCATACCAAAACCCCTTTTATATATCTATTATTTTATATATACAATATTCTCCCTCTTCTTTTATATATCTATCTATTATATACTTCTCTTTTTTACATATATTTTTATATCTAAACTCTTTCTCTTTCTCTATTTTTTCTATTTTTTTTAATTCCCATTTCTATTATCTTATTTATTATTATATACTTCTTTTATATCTATTTCTTTTCTCTTTTTTATCTTTATCTATATATATTTTTCTATTAAAAACTTCTTTTTTTCTTCTATCTCTTATATTTTATTAAAATTTCTTCTCTCTCTCATTTATTATTTTTCCCCTTCCCCCTTTATCTTTCTAAAATTTTTCTCTCTTTTTTTTCTTCTTTTTTTCTTTTTTTCTCTCTATCTCTATTTCTTTCTTTCTCTTCTTTAAAAGTTTTTTTTTTTAACCCCTTTTTTTTTATTATTTTTTCTAATTTCCCCTTTTTTTTTGTCTTTTCTTAATTATCTCTTTTCTTTTTTTTTTTCTTTTTTTATTTTTAAAATTTTATTATATTGGGTTTTTTTTGTTCTTTTTCTTGTTTTTTTTTCTTTTTTTTTTTGTCCTTTTCTTCTCTTTTCTTTTTTTCTTTATCTCTCTTCCCGTTTTCTTATCCCCTTCTCTTTTTTTTCATTTCTTTTCTTTTTTCTATCTTTATATTATCTTAAATTTTCCATATTTTTTGTTATTTTTCTTGTTTTTCTTCTGTTTCTTCTCTTTGTTTCTTCTTTGTTTTTTTTTTGGGTTTTTTATATTCTTCTTGTTTATCTTCTTGTTTATTATTCTTTCTTGTTCTCTTCTTTGGGTTCCTTTTCTTTTTTGTTTTTTTCCTTCTTGTTTTTTTTTTTTTTTGCTCCTTTGTTCTTTTTTTCTTTTTCCCGTCTTTTCTTCTTTTGTGTCTTCTTTCTTTCTGTTTTTCTTTTTCTTTTTTTCTCTTTTATTTTTGTTTTATTTTGTTCTTTTATTTTTTGGGTTTTAAAATTTTTTCTCTTTTTTCTTGTTTTTTTGTTCTTTTCTGTTCTTATTGATTTTGTCTTTTTTTGTTATTTTTTGGGTTTTCTTCATATTTTTTTTTTTTTTTCGGTTTTCTTTATCTGTTCTTCTCTCTTTTTCTCTTTTTTCCCCGTTCCCATTTTGTTTTTTATCTTTTTTTTTCGATTTCTCTCTATTCTTATGTTTCTTTCTTTCTCTTCTCTTTCTCTCCTCTTGTTTTATCTTTTTTATTTTTGTAATTCTTTTTATTGGGATATTTTATTGGGAATCATTTGTCCTTTCTTCTTTTTTAAAATTTTATGTTTTATTATTGGGTTTTTTTATATGTTTTATCTTAAAATTTTTCTATTTTATATTTATATTATGTCTTTTGGTTTATCTTATTTTCCTTTGTCATGTATTTTGTTTTGTTATTTTTAGTTTTTTTTGTTTCTTGTTTTTATGTTTTTACCTTTTGTTTAACCCTATATTGGTTTTATACCTATTTGGGTTTTTCCCTTATATGTTTATATTCCCTTAAAATTTATATTAATTTTTCTATTTATTTTTATATTTTTTATTTTTTG
Source organism: Penaeus monodon (assembly GCF_015228065.2). Taxonomy (NCBI): domain Eukaryota; kingdom Metazoa; phylum Arthropoda; class Malacostraca; order Decapoda; family Penaeidae; genus Penaeus; species Penaeus monodon. Next base: position 3,712 of record NW_023654274.1, read on the forward strand.
GGTATTTTGTTATATACCTTATTAATTTGTATTTATTTATTTCCCCCTTTTATATATATTTATATATACAATAATATATATTCTATATTGTATTTTGTATATTTTATTTATTATGTCTAATTTTCATAATGTGTTTTTAATTATATATTATATATAATAAATATTTTAATAAATAAATAATAAAAAATTTTAATACCCATTAAACCTTTCCCCCAAATAATAATATAAATAATATATTAAAATTAAAAACCCCCAAAAAACCCCCCCAAAAAAAAAAAAAATTCTTTTTTCATATTATTATTTTATTTATTTTATCATGTTTGGGGTTGTGTTTGTGGGGTGGTGTGTTGTGTGTGGGGTTTTGTGTTGGGGTTTTGTGGGTTTGGTTTTGTGTTTGTGTGTGGTGTGCGGGGTGTGTGTGGGTGTGCGGTTTCTGCGTGGGCGTGCCCCGTGCGTGCGTGCGCGAGTGGGGTGGGGTTTTGTGGGGGGTATGTGCGTGCGTGTGTGTGTGCGTGTGTGTGGGGTGGGGGTGTGTTTATATTTTTTTTTTGGGATATATAAATTATACATATAAATATGTATACTCAATATAAATACAATACCATATTTTTTCATAATTAAGAATTAAAACATATAATAAAATATATTGTATTTTATTTTATATGGATATTATATATATTTTTATATTAGGGGTGTTGTGTTGTGCTGCGTGTGTGGGGAATGTCCCAAAGCAAGACAGATTTCATCTTGCAGGGACACTGGAAGCCACGATTCTTGTCCCCATGCCTTGACTGCAAAACATCACTACATGCATTGTTCCCCGGGGGCACAGGCCCAGGTCATTGCTGAGAAAGGGGCCAAAAATATTTAAAACAAAAAAATCTTTCCCGAGGCTGACCCCCCATTTCCTATTTAAAAGGGCCTTTATCCTGCCC
>NW_023654275.1:0-4646 GCF_015228065.2 Penaeus monodon
TATTCCCTTTTATATATAATTTTTTAAATATATTTATATTTAGTTATGTTTATATATATTTTATATATTTTATATTATTTAATATTATTATTTTGTGTGTTGTGTGTGTGGTGTGTGTGTTGTTTTTTGTTTATTGTATGTATGTATATATATACATTACTACCATATATATATCTATTTTTTTATTTATTTACACCAAAACCAACACACACACACACACACACACCCACACACACCACACAACCCACATACACACACACACCACACACCCCACACACACCCCCCACACACACAAACACCACAGACACACACACACCCCACCACCCCCACTGTATGTTAATATATATATATATTTATATATTAAAATTATATATATAAATTTATTAGATATATATATAAAAATATATATATATTATATTATATCTCATTTTTATATTATATATAATATATATATATTATTATTATAATATATATAAATACATACATACTACAATTTCACACAAAAACCAAAAACACACACACACACCACACACACACACACACACAAACACCACTTTAAAACATAATAATATACTATATAATTTTATTAATATATTAATATAAAATATTAATATATATATTAAAAACACCCCTCACACACAAACCAAAACCCACACACACACAACAACACACACAACCCACCCACACCCCGACACACACACAACACACCACACAACCACACACCACACACACACACACACACACACCCCACACACACACACACACACCAAAACCACACCACGCTGTTGTATATATATATATATATATTTTATTATATAATTATATATATATATAAAAATATAAATAATTTTATGTATGTTATATATGTATATTTTGTGTGTGTGGGGGTTGTGTGTGTGTGGGGTGTGTGTGGGTTTGTATAAATATTTTAAAAATATTTTATATTTTATTAATATATTATATAATTATTTTATTATTTATATATCATATTATATATATATTTTATTATATTTATATATTATAAAAATTGTGTAATTTATATATTTTATATTAATTATATATTCAATATATATAAAATTACAACTACATAGCACCAAACACAAAAAACACACACACACACACACCACACACACACACACACACACACACACACACCACACACACACCCACACCACACCAACCAACCCCACACACACACACAAACACACCACACACAAACCCCCCCCAAACCCCACAAAACCCCACACACATATAATAATATATATTTATTATAATATATATATATATTTTTAAATTTAAAACACACCACTACTATATCATCTACATTGCCACACACACACCACACACACAAAAAAAAACCCCACACACACCACACAACACACACACCACACACCCCCCAAAAAACCCCACACACCCACACACACACACCCCTAACCACATACACACAACACACAAACCACCACCCCAAAACACACAACCACACACACACACACACATATATATATAATATATATATATATATATTAATTTTATATATATAAAATATAATATAAAAATATAACACACCACTGTGTATGTGGTTGGTGTGTGTTGTGTGTATGGTGTGTGTGTGTGGTGTGTGGTGTTGTGTGTGTTGTGTGTGGGGGTGTTTTTCATATATATATTAATTAAATATATTTTTATAAATATATTATATTATATTATATTATATATTTTTTTGTGATATTTTTTATTATATCCTTTTTGTGTGTGTGTCAAATATAATTTTTATTCTTATATATATATCTAAAATCTTTATTCTATATATCTTATAAATTTATTCATATTATCTATAAAACTTCTATATATTCTATTTTCCATATTATTTTTATCTATATATATTATTATTTATATGTCTCTATATTTCTACTTATTAATTTTTTAAAAATATTCTAACCTACTCCCCATCACCAAACCAAAACACACACACACACACCACACACACACACACACACACCCACACCCACACACACCCACCCCCCCCACCACACACACTAAAAACACCACATATATATACTCTTATTTACAATTTATATTATTTTTTTTTTTATTTATATTTTTTTTATTTTTTTTATATTTTTTATTATATTTTTGTTTTTGTCTTTTTGTGTGTGGGTGTGTTGTGTGTTCTTTTATATATTTTTTTTTTTTATTCTAATTTTTTTATTTCTCTTTCTTTTTCTCCTTTTTTTCTCTTCTTTCTCTCTTTCCTTTTTATTTTCTTTTTCTCTCTATTTTTTATCCCATTTTATTTTTCTTTTTTTCCCCTTCTCCTCTTCCTTCTCCTAATTCCTTCCCCCCCCAAAAAACCCCCCCCCACCCCCCCCCCCCCCACCCACACCCCCCCCACCCCCACCCCCCCCCCCCCCCCCCCCCCCCCCCCCCACCCTAATATTTCCATTCTTATATATATTATATTTTAATTTTTTTTATATTTTCCCCCAACAATTTTACATCCATATGCCACCCACACACCCCCACACCCCACCCACACACCCAAAACACTCACCTACACACACACACCCCCCACACACCCCCCCACCCCCCAAACACACACCCCACACACACACCCACACCCACACACAATATATATATATATATATTATTATTATAATATTATAATATATTATTATATATATATATATATTAAACCACACACGTGTGTATGTGTGTGTGTATGTGTGTGTGTGTGTGTGTGTGTGTGTGTGTGTGTGTTGTGTGTGTGTGTGTGTGTGTGTGTGTGTGTGTGTGTGTGTGTGTGTGTGTGTGTGCATGTTTGGATGTATGATATATTTATGTATGAATGTATATGTAATAATGTGTATGTATATGTATGTACGTATGTACATATACATATTATGTATGTGTATGTATATATATGTATATATATACAATATATATTTTATATGTATAATATATATAATCACCCCTGACATAATAGCAATTAGCCTAACTGAGGAGCTGAGTCCAGACATGTGATGACAGGAGTTGCCATGTCTTTGAATTGTTTGTGGACTGTCGCTCAATAGTTGCAGGACAGTACTATAACTGCCTCACAGCATGGGGATACATTGACGTATAAGTTATAGCTTGAACAGTAATAAAGGGTGGTAGTGAAAGGGTAGAGAGGGGAAGCTGATGGGGTATAGTATAAGGTAAAGGCTGTTAGAAGGGAAACTGGCAAAAATGAGGTTAATGATTAGATAAGTGGACATTACAAGGGGATGACAAAAGGAAAGGAAAGGTGAAGAAGAAAGACCATGCAAAATTAGTTGTGGCGAGGGCTGAGGACCAAGGTGATCACCCATATTGGGCCTCAGTCCTGTCTCAAAGCCCCACGATGACACGACCAAGGGATTGGGAGGGAATTGACATCATTCCTTGGACATCACACACTGCATGTTGTGGTGACTCTTTCTCATCATCTCCCTCACTATCCTGAAAAGCCATCTGCTTTTAGTTTTTACAGTATTGGTTTGACCTCTGCCAGTGATAGTTTTCATGGCCAGAAACCCCATGACAATGATAAACAAATCTAAGAACATCCTTAAGTGTTATTTTTATATCATTGTAAATAATTATGCCTCATTAGTATTATAATGTTTGTTAGATAATGTCCATTCAAACCACAGATGTAATCACTATAATCATAAATGTTCAAGTGTGCCTTCATCGGTCTGGTGAATTTTTACTACCCATGGCCCCCAGTGGATGGGTCCCTAAAATTGCCTAAAGATTTACGTTAAATACATAGGGACTCTTGATGCCTAGCTAAAGTAGCTACCCCCATTCCATGCACCACCTGTCTCCTGTCACCTATTCTTAGGCTGATATATATATATATATATATTTTGGGGATCCGGTCTCATGATCTCTCTCTCATTTTTGTAAAGCCATATACTTCCAGCCTTACATTAATTATGTTGTCCTCCACTGACGTCAACAATGTTAGTCAGAGAACCCTTGACAAAGATGAATAGACCTTATTTATTCATTTATTGAAAAATTCTGCCATGTCAACATCTAAGGTCATTAGCGACGTATATGAAATATAGCAATAGGGTGGGGCTTAGGGGCAATGTCCTGGGTAAATTTTTTGGGGTTCAGTAAGGCAATGTTTGTGATTTCCAGAATGGTCATATAATCAAAACAAACAAATGTACCAGGCTCCAAAATGACACAGCATTATGTTAAAGTATTGTGGCAAAAGGATAAATATGAGTTAATGATATGGATGAGTGGACAGAGCTGAAAGAAGGAAAGGAAAGAAGGAGAAGAAAGAATTGCAAAATTAGTTGAGGTGAGGCTTAGGTCCAAAGCAGGGGTGATACCTACATTGGGTCTCAGTCTCCACCTCCAAAGCCCCATGGCAATAATGAGCAAGGGTTTGGAAGCGATAGACCTTAGAACTCACACTGCTTAGTTACAACTATGTCCTATGCTGTTATTCTTATATCTTTGTGTTTATTCCATATATTTATTTTAAAAATGTTATAAGAATCCGCACATCTTGCTAAATTACTAAATACTATAGTCCATAATTATGAATATATTCTTCCCAAATAAGTTTCTTTGTGTTTTTTTTGTAAGAGTTTAAATTCTACTCC
>NW_023654276.1:5000-30013 GCF_015228065.2 Penaeus monodon
GAACAACTTTTACAATGTCTTTTAAAGGGCAAACAAGGTCAAAAGGGACATCCCTTGTGGGACCCCTTCCACGGGGTTTCCCAGGTTAGAAAAAAAGTTTCCCCCCGAACTCTAAATTCCTGTTAGCAAGGAAGCTTTGTATGAAGGTAGGTAATGTCCTCTTAACCAATGCATACAGTTTCATGATAGGCCATGTTTCCCAAGTTGTATCGAAGTTTCAAGGTCAAGAAGACTCCCAAAACATGTGACGTCGCTGTGCGAAGGAAATTCTGTATAGCATTTTCCATCCACAAGTGATCTAGGTCGACCCAAATTTTTAAACCCCAAAAATTTTACTTTCTCATCAGTTTTTAGATGCAGCGGGTGAGAGAAATTGGTCTGTAATTTCCTGGTGCGGTAATGAGATATCATTTGAATGGAATTCGTCATTTCCTGGGCATCTTACGGCGAGCGCAAACCCAGAGTCCATCTCCTTTGCGCAAAAATGGCAAATTGTAGGGAAGTTCAGCCAGTCCTACTGAAGAACGAACGGGGTGTTTTTCCCTGTTAGCAAAAGAGGGGAGAAGAGCGGTAAGAGTGGGGGAGATCCTCCGGATTAGCTAGCCATTAGCAAATTTTTTTGTCTGTGATTTTTATGCCATCATTTTAGGCGGGTTTGTGTATGGATGGCTCTTTCAGCAATCTTGGCCCCTTTGTCCCACCCCCTTTGCTAAGGGGGTCCCAGATTTAACGAGGAGAAATCTTTTCCACGGCCCGTCGCCCCCTTTTGCAGCCCTGGCCTTGGTGGGTCTTTTTGTAAATGATCAAGGCTACAAGCTGGGGCGTCGTTTCAACTCCCTTTAATGCATTTTTTCCTTGCTCGACAGCTTTTTGGCATTCATCAGACCACCAGGGGTACTGTCCTACTTTTGGGAATGGAGTTTGCTGCAAGATAAATTTCGTGATGTGAAGGATTAACAGCATTTTGAAACACTGGAAATCATTAACAGATCCTGCAATACTGAAATTTGATCAAAAAAGATCCAGTCTGATGTTAAGTCGCCATCTCGCATCCTTTGACGGAATACCATTCACCTCCTCCAAAATTATTGGAAATGGTCGTTTTCCATGAATTTTCCCCAGACCTGCCAAGTGAAGTTCAAGTGAATAGGGACCCTATTGATAGGTCTAATGGAGAATGCCCCAGTTTGAATTGGAAATGGGGGGAGTGTCATGTTCAGAAAACTGCATCTACTTTTAAAGAAAAAGGACCCCAAAGGGCCCCTTCCTCGAGGGTTGACAAGGTCTCCCCAGAGGTGGGGGCCGCCATTGAAATCTCCCAAGAGAGAAAGGATGGGAAAAGCCCAAGTACATTTTCCAAATCATCTTTTTGAGAATGGGGGGAAAGGTGAGGGATACAGCAGTGTAAGGTCGTGTAAACCCCTTTTCTCACGCCTGCACCTGCAGTGTCGTTGCAGGGGATGGCCGGGAAGGGAATATCTGGTACCATTACTGCACCCTCCAGAGGTCCATTGTCAAAGTCCCATAATGGGCTTGAATTTGGAATCCTCTCGGGAAAAATGGATGATTTTCCCGGGGAAAAACTCTGTAGACATACACAAACTGGATTATATGAAGCTATAGAATTGAGTTCCCCCCATTTTGCAGAACCCCACAGTTCCATTGGTTTAGGGCCCAGTTCTTTAGATTATTTTTCATAAGGTTTTTGGCAGACCGGGGTAAAGGGTTTTCCACCTTTAGGCTGTCCCTTTCCAGACCGGGGATACCTTTTTAAGGGTTGTTTACCTGTGGAGTATTTTCCCAAAGGGTTTTCCCCTTTGGATGGGTTCAGGATTCTTTGCCGGCAAAGAGCAGCCCGGCTTTGCTTCGGGGGCATTTGTCTAGAGCGGGGGCCCCCTGTGGTGTTGTGTCAGCTGGAGTTTTTGCCACAGGCTCAGGTTTCCCTTTGCCTGGGCAAAGGGCGTCCCGAGCTTTACTTCGGGGGCATTTGCCTAGCAGCAGGGGCCCCCGTGAATGTGGGGGGCAGCTGGAGCGTCACCGTTGAGGCCCGGGACCCTTTAAAATTTTTGGCTAAAAGACCTTACTTTGGGAGGAGGATTTCCCTCAAACCCCCCTCACTCCTACTCCTTTTCTGGTGGAACAATCACCAGGGGGCAGTGTCAGAAATTTTCCGATGGGGGTTAAAAGAAAGTGGGAGTGGTGTTTAAGAAAGCTTTGGGGGGCAAGGGTGGTGGGAAGGGGGATGGGTAGACCGAAGCAAAGGCTTCCCGGCTGTGCAAATGGCCCCACGGGCATGTCGCTTTGCCTCTGGAAAAAAACTTTCCTTGCCCCTTTATTACCAATATTTCCTTTTAAAAATTTGTATTTTTACCTGCTTTAAAGAAGTTTCATGAGCTCTTTGCAGTAGTAACAGCATTTTGGACCTGGACATTGTCACCCCCTTGAGACGTTGTACCACACTTTACAATACTTTTTGGTTTCCCCTTTTTTCTTTAAAAACGGCAAGAGGGGCCCTCCATGCCCAAAAACCCGGCAGTGGAAGACCGCATAGGGTTTGGGCCTATGGCTTTATTGAGGTGGACCATGCTAATTTAACCGATCGGGAAAGGAAAACATGTTAAAAGTTAGAAAAAGAGTGGTGCGACTTTTCCCAAAACCATCAACTTTTTCAAAAACTTTACTGCATACTTTAAAAAATTCTCTATTTCCCTTTTAAACGTTTCTCCTCAGAATACCATCAGGTCTCGGAAAAAAAAATTTCCTTACACGGGTAAGGGGTTTTGTGGAACATGAAATTAGCCCCAGGAATGGCATACGCACGCAGACGGCACTCTCGTCGGTGACAAAACCCTAAAAACTTAAGGCTCCCATTCCGCGTGGGGTGATGCGGGATCACTTTAAACTACTTCAAAAATTTTTTTCGATGTACTTCAAAAAATAAAAGACCCAGATTGATACACATCAAGGTCTTTATACTAGGACACTATATGAAAGTTTCATATTTCCCAGGTAAGATTCCTTGGGGGTTTGGGGAGGATTTTTCCCCTTTTTACCGGGTTTTGGGGACCCCCGGGAACCCTTTAAAATTTCCCTTTCTTCCCCTTTTGGAAAAACGGGAAAAGGGTTTCCAAAAAGTGACAATACGTGATGACCCAGAGGGAATGGGGGGGGATTGCGAGGTCGTCAGGGAGAGAGCTAGATCTTTTTAAATTTGTAGTACCAACAAATTTAAATTTCTTTTTTCCCCCCCCCCACCCCCCATGGAGCCCAAACGGGGGGAAGTAAGTTGGGGTTCAAAACCCCAACAGCCACAGGGGTAATGGGAAATATACACGCCACTATTACATTTGAGAGCGCGGGAACTAGTGCTAACCGAGTGAATAGGCCTGCGACCCTAGCCACTTTTCCCCATCGATTGATTGGACGGGCCCCTTGATCAACCCACCGCAACCCAGAAAAAAGGCCCAAAGAGGGTTTTGGAGCGCAAAGGCAGGGCAGCTTTCGCTAAAACCCCAGGACCTGTCTCCTGGAAATTTGGGGTGCACGACGGTAAACACAGTGGGAGAGTTCCCTAGCCCAAGATGGAATGAACCAGGGGTGGGTGCACCATCCCTCTCATGGGCCCTTTTGGGCACCAGGAACCCATTTTGTCTATCCTCATGGTGCCCCCTCCAGTATGGGTACCCCTTGGTCTGGCTCACCAGATCATTGGGACCCAAGCCCCCCCACCGGGGCAAGGGGGCTTCCCTTTAAGGGGGGGGTTTACCTGGAGATGATAAGGCTAAAGTGAAAAGACCATCTCGTATCTTTGATTGGAGAAATTTTTCTTCTCGGGAAAGGTCAGCGGATTGTGGCATTTAAGATCTGAAAGGTGATTGATTGATTATTTAAAAATCTGCCGCGTCAACGCTAAGGTCATTAGGGGCGAAACCCTGTTAAACAGAAATATTAAAATGTTTAAAACTTTAAAAATTATCAATAGATATATTATAAAAAAATAAACAAATTAAAAAAAAAAGCAAAAATTATACTTAAGTGTATAAAATTATTGCATAACATTATGCAAATAAATTTTTTTAAAAAAATATTAGTCCCCCAGGAAACTAAAAAGGGACCCTCTATGTCACAACCCCTCCCCAATACATTTTCGTGTAAAGGGGGGAGACAAACAACGTCTTGGTCTGAGAAGTGAAAACTCTCCACTACATGTCGACCGATAATGGCTTTGGCATCCCTCACAAAGTGCTTGTTTTTAGCCATCAACGGCCATGAGTCGTCTGTGTGCCCGATTTTTAGCCTTTTAATGCAACTTCCCTTTCGGTTGAAGGGAGTAGCCCCCAACGCCAAGGCCATTTTAATTCTCGCAGTTTTTTTTGGAGATATGCCCCCCATGTTCCTTCCATTTATGCGAAAAAAACCCCTGATGTGGGTTCAGGTCGGTGGCGGGAGAGGAAAACGAGATCACAAGGCTGGCGGCAGCTATTTACCCTTCTGTTTCAGCTCGCTCTTTCCTATGCCCAAACATGCGCTGGACCCAACACAGAGTTACTTTTTGGGTTTTGACATCAGTGCAACCCCAATTGAACCTCCCTCCTTTTTGGGTGTGATGATTTTAAAGCTCGATTGCTGCAAGGCACTACGAGAGTCACAATATATCAAATAGAAGGGTTTCTTAAGATCTTAGTATCTTAACTGCTGAAGGATGGCATGTAATCGCAGGAAATCGAGGCTGTAGAGAAAGAGCCAGATGCAGTTTCCCTTCGCCATGCTGCAAACCCCACACCATTTTCAGATTCGAACCTTTTCTGATATTTTGCGTCAACCCTTGGTATTAGAAATGTGTGAAGAAACCCCTCTCTGATTCTGCTTCAGATCTTCCCCTTCCCAATTTCCCGACCAAATCCAGTGACTTGATTAGTAAAAGGGGGGGAAAAGGGGGGAATTTCCCAAAACACCCAGAACCTTAGGGGATTTAAAATTAATTCTTTAAGGTTTTCCTCATTTCCTACCAAGAATCGGCTACCCTAAAGGGGGGTTTGAAAACCAATCGGATGAGGAGATCCCAACCTTTGTAGTCTGTTGGGAAACAGGCTGGCCCCGGTGAAATGAAAGAGGGGGTTTCCATCTCAGCATACAGGAACCCACGGGGAAAGACCGAAACCCCCAGTACAGATTCTGAGAGTTTCTTTGAACTGAGCCCAAACCCGGAAAACGGGGGGATTCAGAGAAAAAGTTTTACACCATAATCAATTTTACTAGAATAAGCGCTGGGTTTAAAAAGCTGGGGGGGAAGGTGTGCGGGGCTGCCCCCAAGATAGATGTGAAAGAACCCGCAAAAACTAAGGTTTTTGACCCTTCACTTTTAATTTTTTTGATGTGAGGCACCCATGTAAGCTGAGTAAAAATTTAGCCCCAAGTATTCACCTCTTGGAAAATTCAGGGGTTTGCCAAAATAGGGGGAAGGTGGAATTTTTCCTCTTTTGGGAAAATGTAAGCCTGTCTTGTTGGAGAAAAATTTAAACCCCATGATAGGGCCCCACTGTACAAAACCTGTTTTATTGCAGTCTGCAGGGTCCTTGCAATCCTGTAATTTTTCCCCCTGAGCAGTCAGGTAAAGTCACCACATACAGATTAAGAGACAGCAGGGAACAACTTATAAGTCTTATGAAGGCAAACGGGACATTTAAGAACCCCCTTGTGGGACCCCTTTCCAGTGGCTTCCGGGTTAAAAAAAACTTTTTCCCCCAAACTCTAAATTTTCCTGTTAGCAAAAAAATTTGTATAAAGGGTAGGAATGCTCCTCTTAAACCAATGTCATACAGTCATGGTACCCTGTTTCCCCAATAGTATCATAAGCCTTTTCAAGGCAAAGAAGGGAGTAACTTAGCGCTGTCAAAGGGAATTCTGTATAGCATTTTCCAACCCCCAAAGTGCATCTGTGGCGATCTAAATTTTTTAAAAAGCCATTTTGTATGGGGTAACCCGTTTTTTTTTTTAGCAGCCATGAAACTGAAGTTTACCATTTTCTCCATCACTTGCAGAGCAGCTGGGAGAAAAATTTGGGTTGAAATTTTCCGGGGTGGGAAGTACCCCCTATAGATCCTTTTGAACAAGTCCAACGGAAACCTTTGGGAAAACTCCCCGGAAAAGTAGATTCATTTGATAGGGAATATCGTCATTCCTGGGGCATTTTTTAGGGCAGAGCTGCAAAGCAGACCCCATCCCCTTGCGCAAAAAGGCAAGTTGTATGGAAGTTCTGTTTTCCTAGAAGAGCGACACTGGGGTTGTCCTGTTCACACAAAGAGTGGAGAACGAGCAGGTAAGATGTCCAGAGGAGACTTGCCATGGTTTTAGCAGCTCATTGCAATATCTTTTTTGCTGTGATTATTCCATCTATTTTCAGAGGGTTGGATAGGATGTGCTTTTTCCCAGCAATTTACGCACTTGCCCCCACCCCCATGTAAGGGGGCCCCAGAGTTAATGGGGAGAATATGTTCCCCATGCGCCCGTTGGCCTCCTTTAGCCCCGCCTGGCCTTGGCTGGGTCTTTTAAAAAAAATGACAAGGCACAATTGGGGTGTGTTTAAACCCCTTAATGCAGCTTTCTTGCTCTGACAGTTTTTGGCATTCATCAGACCACCATGGTACGGGGGTTTTTTCCCCCCTAATCCCCTATTGGGGGAAGGGATGTTCTGCGCAAGGGAATTCGTGTGTGAAGTGATTAACCATTTTGAACACACTGGAAATCTTTAAAACAGACTTGCAATACTGCAGTTTTAAAAAAGTTTCCAGTCGCATTTTCAAGTCGCCATCTTGCACTCCTTTAAAGGGAAACCATTCACCCCTCCAAAATTTTTGGAAAAATGGTCGTTCCATGTAAGTTTTCAATGCCCTGCCAAGTGAAGTTCAACGTGAATAGGGGGCCCTATTGATAGGTCAAATTTTGGAGAATGCCCCATTTTAAAATGGAAATGGTGGGTGTCACTGTTCAGAAAAAACGATTGCTCTTAAGAAAAGGACCCCAAGGCCCTTTCCCTCGAGGATTGCACAAAGGTTCCCCAGGGGTGATCCCGACTTTAAAATTTCCCCAAGAGTAGAAATGGAGGGGCAATGCCCAAGTGTTTTTCCAAAATATTTTTTTGAGATTAGTGGGGGGAAGGGTAAATGGAGAAACATTTAAAGGTCGTGTAAACCCTATTCTGACACCCTTCCCCTGCAGTGTTGTCGCATGGAGGCGGAAAGGGAATATAGGACGTACCATTACTGTATCCCCATGAGTCCATTGTAAAATTTCCATAAGGGCTTGAACTTGAAACCCGCTCAGGAAAAGGGACGTTTTCCCTGGTAATAACTTTTAGGATACACAGACTGGGTTTCCTGAAGCTATAATGTTGCAGTTCTCCCATTTTGCAAAATTTCCCTGACATTTCCCATTGGATTAGGGATCCAGTTTTTAGATTATTTTTCAAAAAGGGTTTTTGGGCAGCACCTGTGGTAAAGGGTTGCCTCACCCCTTTTGGGCTGTCCCTTTCCTGACCCTGGGGTACCTTTTTAAGGGTTGCTTCCCTGTGGAATAGTTTCCCCCTTTTTCCCTTGAAAAATTCAGGATTTCTTTGCCTAGGCAAAGGAGGACCTGAGCCTTGTTTCGGGGGCATTCTGCTAGCGCAGAGGCCCCTGGGGGTGGTTGCAGTGGAGTTTTTTTAAAAAAGGTTTGGGTTTCCTTGCCGGGGCAAAGGCGTGCATGATTGTTTGATTTTTTAAAATTATCTGCCGCGTCAACAGCTAAGGTCATACGGGAATCCCTTTTAAACAGAAATATTAAAATTTTTAAAAATTTTAAAAAATTTAAATAAATATCTTACAATAACAATAAATAGATAAAAATCAAAAAAAAAAAATATTATGCTCAAGTGCATAAAATGATTGCAAAAAAATTAGCAAATTTAATTTATTGAAAATTTATTTCCCCAAAGGGAAAATTTAAAAGACCCTCTAGTCACAATTTTCCCCAATTATTTTCAGTGATATGGGGAGAAAAAGACTACGTTTTTTGGGTCTGAAAAATGTTGCACACTTTTCACAAGTGCGACTTTAATGGTTTTGGGCATTTTTCACAAAGTACTTCTTTTTTTACCCATCTTTGGGCCCAGAGTCAGTTTTGTTGCCCGATTTTTGTCGGTTAATACAACTTCCACTTTTCGGTGGGATGGATGCAGTTGCCCAATGCCAAGGTCATCTCTAATGTCTCGCATTTTTTTTGGGAGGAGCCTCCATTTTCCCTCCATTTACACGAGACAACTCTGAGGGGGTTTTCAGGTGGGTGGTGGGAGAGGAAAACGAGCATAAAAGGCGAGCAGCAGGCCCCTTTGGGCCTTCTGATCAGCTCGCTCATTCCCATGATCCCAACATGCGTGGCCCCCAAACAAGATTTACTTTTTAGTGTGACTCATGCAAGCCATCTTGAACCTCCCCACTACGGAGGGATGAGTTTAAGCTCTTGATGCTTGCAAGCACTACAAGAGTCACAATATATACAACAAAATGGTTGAAGATTCTGTCATCTTAACGCTTAAGGATGGCAGTAACTCTGCAGTGAAGATCGGGGCTGTAGAGAAAGACGCCAGATGCAGTCTTCCTTCTGTCATGCTGCAAAACCCACGCCTTTTTAAGATTTCGAACCATCTGTAAAAAATTGCACTGATCCCGGTATTTAAAAATGTGTGAAAAATTTTTCCCCTCGCATTCTGCTTAGATTTTCCCCCCTTCCCAACCCGCTAAACCCACCCGATTGATTAGCCCAAGGTGGAAAGGGGGGAATTCCAACAGCCAGAATTAGGAGATTTAAATTAAGATCTTCCCAAAAGTTTCCTTTCCCTACCTGGGATCAGCTATTTTTAAAGGGGGGTTAAAAACCAATTTGGATGTAGGAGATCCGGAAACCCTTTTGTGGGCTGTGTAGAAATCGTTTTATGTTTTCGGTGAAATGAAAGAGGGGGTTCTCCCCTCTCAGCTACAGGGATCCAAGTAAAGACCTGAAAGCCCCATTTACAGATTTGAGAGATTCATTGAAACGAGCTAACCCCCTAGAACGGGGGGAGTGAGATGAATAAGCTTCACATCCAAAATCAACCCTTATCGAATAAGCCCCGGTAAACCCGCAAAAAGCTTTGTGGGGTCTGACCCAAGATAGATGTGAAAGAACCGCAAAAAATATTTCTTTTTATTTTATTTAAAATTTTTGATGGAGGCACCATGTAGTCTTGAGTAAAAAATAGGACCCAAAATATTAACTCGGAAAAAATTGCAGGGGTTGCCTAAAAGGGGAAAAGGAGGAAATTTTTTCCTCTTTTGGGAAAAAGCATACCCAGGGTTTTGTTGGGGAAAATTTAAACCCCATATATGTTCCCCACTGTACAACCTGTTACGCAGCTGAGTGCCCTTTGCACATCCTGAAGTTTCCTCCTGAGCAGTACAGGTAAAGTCATCCAATACAGATTCATGAGACAAAACTTGGAAAACCTTTACAATTCTTTTATAGCAATGGCAAACAGGGTCACACTTAAGCACCCCCTTGGGGCCCCCCTTCCAGTGATCTTCCGGGTTAGAAAAAAAGTTCCCACCCGAATTTTAAATTTTCCGTAGCAAGGAAGTTTTGATGAAGAGGAATGCCCCTTTTAAAATAATGTAAAAAAATTTTGAGTATGCCATGCTTCAAGGGTTTCATAACCCTTTTCAAGGTCAAAGAAGATGCTAACATGCGTGTCGCGTGGGGAATCGTATAGCAGTTCCACCCTTCAAGTGATCTGGGCGATCTCAATTTTCTAAACCCATATTGTATAAAGTCAGCACTTTTTTCCTTTTTAGCAGCCAGTAAACCTGAAGTTACCTTTTTTCTCCATCAGTTTGCAGATGCAAGGGTGAGGGAAATTGGTTTTAATTTCCTGGTGTGGAAGCATCCTGCCATGTTTGGGAAAGGGAAAGATTATAGACTCTTTCATGTGGATGGCATGTACCCTCCCTAATACCTATGAAAGGGGCCAAAAAATTTTTGGGGAAAGGGTGCTTCCACACCAGGAAATTACAGACCAATTTTTCCCCACCCGTTTCATTGCAAGTGAGGAGAAAATGGAAAATTCAGGTGGGGCATGGCTGCTAGAAAAAAAAAGGCGACTCATATCCAATAGGGTTTAGAAGATTGAGATCGCCCCAGATACACTTGTAAGGATGGAAACGCTATACAGAATTCCTTTGACAGCGACGAGCAGTAGCAGTCTTCTTTGCCCTTTAAAAGGGGTTGATACCACTTGGGAAACATGATATCAAGAATTGTAGCATTGTTTTAAAAGGGGCTTACTACATTCATACAAAAATTCCTTTCAACAGGAAATTTAAAGTTGGGTGGGAAAAAAAGTTTCTTAAACCTGGAAGATCGCTGGGAAAGGGGTCCCCCAAAGGGGGTGTCTTAAAGGGACCCTGTTTTCCCTTTTCAAAAATGAATTTTAAAGGTTGTTCCAAATTCGGGCCATGTAATCGTATGGGATGACTTCACTGTTTCTGTCAGGAGGAAGTTACAGGATGTGAAGGACACATCAGGGTGCAGAAATAGGTTGTACAGTGGGGGAACATTCATGGGTTCAAAATTTTTCCCCGCAAGGACAGGGTATGATTTCCCCAAACGAGGAAAAAACCATCCTTCCCCCTATTTAGGAGCAAACCCACTGCAATTTGTCCCAAAAGGTTTAAATATGGGTCTAATTTTTGACTCAAGGGCTTACTGGGGCCTCACATTTTAAACAGTTGAAGTAAAGGCTCCCAAAAGCACTTTGTATTTTGCGGGTTCTTTCACATTATCTTGGGGGCAGACCGCAAACGCTTTTGGGCTTACCCAGTGCTTATCGTAGTAAGTTTATTTGGATTGAAAACTTATTTTTGCAAAATCCCCACGTTCTACGGATGTTTTATCGGGGCATAATGAAACTTCAGATCTGTACTGGGGGTTTTAGTCTTACCGTGGAGTCCCTGTATGCTGAGAGTGGAAGGGGAACCCCTCTTTCATTACACCCAGAATACATGAATTGATTTTCTACCGAGATACAAAGGATTTCCCGGGTCTCCCAATCCAAATTGGTTTTTAACCCCCCCTTTAGGATAGTGATCCTATGGTAGGAGAATGAGGAATCTTTTTGAAGATTTAATTTAAATCTCTTAAAGGTTTGGGTTGGAATTCCCCAATTTCCACGGACAATAAGTCGAGGGATTTAGGGAATTTGGGGAAAGGGGGGGAGATCTGAAGCAGAAGGCGAGAGAAATTTCTTCAGACATTTCTAAATACGGGGATCAGAGCAAGTTTTAAAGATGGGTTTGAAATCTGTAAATGGCTGGGTTTTGCAGCAGTGAGCAGAAGGGGGAAAAGCATCTGGCAGTTTTCTCTACAGCCCCGATCTATGCAGAGTTTTAAAGCATCCTTTCAGAGTTAATATGAGATTTACGAAACCCTTTTGTTGTGATATTGTGACCTTGTAGTGCCTTGCAAGCAATCAAGAGCTTAAACTATCACCCAGTATGGGGAGGTTAAGATTGGGGGCCCCTGATGTAACCGTAAAAAGTAACTCTAGTTTGGGGGCCAGGCATGTTGGTATCAGGGGGAATGAGGAGCTGATCAGAAGGCCCAAGCAGCTGCTGTCAGGGCCTTGAGCTCGTTTTCCTCTCCCCCACACCGACCTGAAACCAGCATCAGAAATTGTTTCGGTAAAGGAGGGGAGAAATGGAGGATACCCAGAAAAAAACGCGAGACATAGAGGGGACCTTGGCAGTTGGGAAACTAGCATCCATCCCAACCGAAAAAGGG
Organism: Penaeus monodon; assembly: GCF_015228065.2. Taxonomy (NCBI): domain Eukaryota; kingdom Metazoa; phylum Arthropoda; class Malacostraca; order Decapoda; family Penaeidae; genus Penaeus; species Penaeus monodon. The sequence goes on from NW_023654276.1 coordinate 16,848, forward strand.
AAAATTGTATTAACAAAATAAGAATCGGGCAAAAGACGACTCGGGCAAGGGTGGCTAAAAATAAAATACTTTGTGAAAGATGCAAAAGCCCTTAACGATCGCAATGTAAGTGAAAAGATGTGCAACATTCTCAGACCAAAAAACGTTGTACTTGTCTCCCCCCCTATACATGAAAAAAAATTATTGGGGAAGATTGTGACATAGAGGGTTTATTTAAATTTCCCTTTGGGATAAATTTTTTAATAAAATATAATTAGCTAAGTTTATGAATCATTTTTTGCATTAGGGGGAAAATTTATGTTTGATTTTTTAAACTATTAAAAAGTTATTTTTAAAAATATTTATTTTAATTTTTTTAAGTTTTTAAACATTTTTTATTTTTAGTTTTAAAAAGGGATTCGCCCCTAATGACCAGTGTTGACGGGAAAATAATTTTAAATAACAATCAATCAGGCACGCCCCCTTTCCCCGGCAAAGGAATCCCGAACCGTCCAAAAGACTCCAGCTGCAACAACATCCAAAGGGGCCTTGTGCTAGCGAAGCCCCTGAAGCAAAGGCCAGGTCCGTCTTTTCTAGGGAAAAAAATCCTGAATTTTTTTCAAGGGAAACCTGTGGAAACAGTTCCACAGGTAAGCAACCATTAAAAAGGTTTCTCCAGGGTATGGAAAGGGAAGCCTAAAGGTGTGAGGAAAACCTTTACCACAGGGCTGCAAACACCTTATGAAAAAAATCTAAAGAACTGGATACCCTAACCCAAGGAACTGTCAGGGAATTCAGAAAAGGGAAGAACTGCAAAAATTTGAAGCTTCGGAACCCGCTGTGTATGCTACAAAGATTATTACCAGGGAAAAAGCCCATTTTTCCCGACGGATTTCAAGTTCAAGCCCATTATGGACCTTTGACAATGGACCTAGGGGGGAGTAGCAGTAAGGTACGTCATGAATTTCCCTTCCCGCCCCCACTGCAGACAACACTGCAGGTGAGGTCGAATGGCTTGACACGACCTTACCCCGTTGATCATTTTCCTTCCCCCACATAAACCAAAAAATGATTGGGGAAAACTACTTGGGCAGTTTACATCCATTTTTACTCTTTGGGGGAAATTTAAGGTCGGCATCACCTTGGGGGGGAACTTGTGCAACTGAGGAAGGGCCTTGGGGAGTCCTTGTTTTTAAGACAGATGCAGTTTTACTGAACGGACACTCCCACCCAAATTTCCCCCAAAAATTCAAACTGGGACATTCCTAATATAAAAATCAAAAGGCTCACCTGATTCACAGTTTAACTTTATTTGGGAGGTCATGGAAGATTAATGGAACGACCCTTTTCCAATAATTTTTGGGGGAGGGAAAGGTATTTCCCGTAAGGATGCAGAGATGGGCTGAACTGCAGACGGAAAATTTTTTTGATTTAACTGCAGTATTGCAAGGATCGTAATGATTTCCCGTGTGTTCAAAATGCGTAATCACTCACATCACGAATTTACCTGCAGAGAAGATCCATTCCCAAAAGTAGCGGGCATTACGCGACCCCCAGTACATGGGGGTTGATGAAGCCAAAAAAAGCGCGAGCAAGGAAAGCTGCATTAAAGGCAGTTTTAAACGACAAACCCCCATTGTAGCCTGATCAGTTACAAAAAGGACCCCAGCCAAGGCCAGGCGAGTGTAAAGGAGGCCAGGGCGGACGTCAGGAGAAGTATGTCTCCGTTAATCTGGGACCCCCTTTTGCAGGGGTGGGACAAGGTGCGAAAATTGTGGGAAAAAGCACATCCATATCACAAATGTCTGAAGATAGATGGAATAATCATCACGACAAAAAAGATATGTAATGAGTAGCTAAACCAGGGAGAGATCTCCCTGGAGCATTTACACTGCCGATTCTCCACTCTTCGTGCTGAACAGGAACAACACCCAGGCGCCCCTTTAGTAGGAATGCAGCAGAACTTCCAAAAACTTTCCTTTTTGCGCAAAAGGGGGGACTCTGCTTTTCAGCTTGCCGTAAAACTGCCCAGGAAGTGCGATATTCCAATCAAAGACATTCACTTTCCCGGGGAGTTCCCCGAGGTTTCCGTTGGACGTTCAATAGGGTTTAGGGAGATACTTCCACACAGGAAATTTCAGACCAATTTCTCCCACCAGCTGCTCTGCAAGTGATGGAGGAAAAGGTAAATCAGGGGTTACATGGCTTGTAGAAAAAAAACGGTTGACCCCCCTATCAATATGGGTTTAGGAAAAATTTAGATGACCAAGATGCAATTTTGAGGATGGAAACTGTATACAGAATTCCTTGCAAGCGACATCACGTTGCAGTCTTTTTTGATTGAAAAAACTTATGATAACTTGGAAAACGGGGATATCATGAAGCGTATTACTTGGTTTAAGAGGAGCATTACCTACCTTCATACAAAATCCTTGCAAAAGGAAAATTTTGAGTTTGGGGGGGAAACAGTTTTTTTAACCCGGAAGACCAGCGGAAGGGTCCCCCAAAGGGGGGTCTTAAAGGGGACCCCCTTTTCCTTGCTAAAAGACTTTAAAAAGGTTTTTCCAAGTGTGTCCATGTAATTGTATGGGATGACTTACACGCACGCTCAGGAGGAAGTTTAAAGGAGGCAAGGACGCAGCAGACGCAATAAATCAGGTTTTACGGGGAACATATCAGGGTTTAAATTTTCCAAGCAAGACTATGGCTATACTTTCCCCCAAACGAGGGGAAAAATTCCATCCTTCCCCCATTAGGAGCAAAAACCCCCTGCAATTGTCAAAAGAGGTGAAGTACTGGGTTAATTTTGATCAAGATTTAAAGGGGGCTCACATCAAACAATTAAAAATGAAGGTACAAAAAAACTGTATTTTCGGGTTTTTCCATTATCTGGGGGCAGACCGAAACGGTCTACGGCTTCGAGCGTTATTGTAGTAAACTTGATTATGGATGTAAAATTTTTTATCTGCAACTCCACTGTTCCCGGGTGTTGGGCTCGTCAAAGAAGCTCCAGAATTGTACTGGGGCTTCAGGTCTTCACCGGGAGTTTTGATGCGAGAGGGAGAACACTCTTTCATTTCACCGGGACAAAAAGAAAACCCGATTTACTATACGAGACTACAAAGGATTTCCGGATCTCCACATCCAGTGGTTTCAACCCCCCGAGGTAGCCCATTTTTTGGTGGAGAAAGAGGAATCTGTAGAAGAAATTAATTTAAGTCTACTAAGGTTCGGGTGGGAATTCCCCAATTCCCCTTGGACTAATCAATCGAGGGATTTGGGGGAATTGGAAAGGGGAGGACTGAAGCAGAAGTCAGAGAGGATTTCTTCAGCCATTTTAAAGTACCAAGGATTTGGACGCAATAATAAGAAGGTTCGAAATTGAAAATGGGGTGGGTTTGCAGCAGGGACAAAGGGAAAAGCATCGGAGTTTTTCTTAGCCGCTCGATTTCACTGCAGGTTTCTGCCCCTCCTTTCAGCATTAAGAGATAGAGATCTAAGAACCCTTTATTTTGATAATTTTGACTCTGTAGTGCCTTGCAAGAACAAGGCTTAAAATCATAATCCAATAGTGAGGGAGGGTTTAAATGGCTTGCACTGATGTCAACACCCAAAAAAAATAAAATCTGTGTTTGGGGCCAGCGCATGTTGGTTCAGTAGGAAAGAGCGAGCTGATCAGAAGGCAAGGTAGCGCCCCACCTTTTGATGCCGTTTTTCCCCCCCGCACACCGAGAAACCCAGATCAGGAGTTGTTTCGCGATAAAGGAAGGAACAGGGAGCATATCTCCAGAAATAAAAGGAGAATTAGAGATGACCTTGGCAGTTGGGTGACTAGCATCCATTCCAACCCAAAAAATGGAAGGCATTTAAAAAGGCTAAAAATCGGGCACACAAAATGATCAGGGCCGTTGATGGCTAAAAACAAGCACTTTTTGGGGGGAGCCAAGAGCCCTTACGGGCACATGTAGTGGAGAGAGTGCAACATTCAGACCCAAAAAAAGTATTTATGGTCCCCCAACACTGAGAATGATGGGGGAGGATTGACATAGAGGGGCTTATAGTTTCCTGAGGGAGACTAAATTTTTAATAAAAAATTTAAAATTTTGCAAATTTTATTTCAAAAATTTTTTTACATTAGAGTATAAAATTTTATGCTTTTATTTTTTGTTATGTTTTTTATAAATATCTATTGATAGATTTTTAATTTTAAAAATTTTTAATATTTTTGTTTAAAAAAGGTATTCCCGTAATACCTAGCTGTTGACGCGGCAATAATTTTTAAAAAATCAATCAATCATTCCTGTTCAGTCTTAAACTGACCACAATCCGCGACTCCTGAGAAGAACAAGTACCCAAAACCCATTTTGAATGGTCTTGCACTTCAGCCTTATCATTCCCCCGGGAGAACCCCCCTTTAAAGGAAGCCCCCTTGCCCGGGGGGGGGTTTAGGTCCCCAAAATTTGGTGAGCCCGACCAGAGGGTACCCATATGGAGGGTCACCCAGTGAGGGATAAAACAAAAGGCTTCCGGTGACCAAGGCCTTGAGAGGGGATGGGGCACCCCCCCCTGGTTATTCCATCTGACAGGGAGAACTCTCCCCCTGTGTTTTCCGTGAGGGGATCCCATATTACAGGAGAAGGAGCCTGGAGGTTTACCCATTGCACGCTGGTTTGCAGCTAGCAACAAATTTTTGGGCCTTTTTTCTGGTTAGACGGGGGTTTATCAAGGCCCCGGGCAAGTCAATCGGAGGTCCCAAAAAATGTGGGGGTAGGGTCAAGCAGGATATTTACCGGGAGCACATAGGGCCCGCGACTGCCATAGTAGAATAGGGTGTGTATTTTCCCCATTTTCCCCCGTGGCTTTGGGGGATTTTTAAAAACCCAATATAGTTCCCCCCGTTTGGGCCCATGGTGGGTGGGGGGGAGGGAAAAGAAGAATTCAAATTTTTATGAGTTTCACAAAAATTTTCAAAGATCAGCTCTCCCCTGACGACCCACGCAATCCCCGCCCCTTCCCTCTGGATCATCACGTATTTTCATTTTGGAACCTTTTCCGTTTCAAAGGGCAAGAATGGGAATTGTAATGGTTCCCGGGCTCCAAACCAGGTAAAAAGGGAAAGTCCTCCTCAAACCCCTAAGGAAATCTTTTTGGTAAAAATGAAAACATTTCATATAGTAAGTACCAGTAGTAAAACCATGATGGGTAAATCGGATCTTTTATTTTCAAGTACATCGAAAAATTTTTGAAGTAGTTAACTGATCCCCGCATCACCCACAGCGAGATGGTAGCCTGAAGTTTAGGTCGTCACCAGACGGGAGTGACGCTGCGGCGATATCGGGCATTCTGGGGCTCAAGTTTCGTTCTACAAAACCTTAATCAGTGTAAGGGAATTTTTTTTTTCCCCAGACCTGAGAGGTTTTGAGGAGAAACTGTTTTAAAAAACTAGAGAATTTTAATGTAGTGGCAGTAAAAAGTTTTAAGAAGAAAGTTTGGGGTTTGGAACGTCGACACACTCTTTTTATAACTTTAACATGTTGTCCTTTCCCGAAACGGTTAAGTTAGCAGGTACCCCTCAAGGTAAAGCCAATGTGCCCAACCCAGCGGTGCTTCCAGCCAGGGTTGGGATGGAGCCAACTTTGCGTTTTTTAAAAAAAATGGGCAACCAAGGGGTTGGTAAGGGTGGTAAAAGGTCATAAGGGGGTGACAACTGTCCAGGGCCAATAGCTTTTACTACGCAAAGAGGGTCAGAAACTTCTTCAAAGCAGGTAAAAGGACAAATTGAAAAGGAAGTTGGTAAAAAGGGGCAAAGGGGAAAGTTTGTTTTCAGAGGAAAGCGACAGCCCTGTGCCATTTTCACAGCCCGGTAAGTCTTTTCTTCGGTTCTAGCCCATCCTCCTTCCCCAACCCTTTCCCCCCAATGTTCTTACAACACCATCTGCCCCTTTTTTTAACCCTAGTCGGAAATTGCGACACTGCCTTGGTGAGTGTTCCCCCAGAAAAAGGGGAGGAGGGGGGGGTTATTAGGAGGGTTCCCCCCCAAAAATAAAGGGCTTTGGGGCCAAATTTAAGGCCCAGAGGCCCCAACGGTGACAGCTCCAGCTGCCCCCCAAAATTTACAGGGGCTCTGTGCTAGGCAGAATGCCCCCGAAGTAAAGGCTCAGGCACAACCCTTTTCCCAGGAAAGGAATCCTGAGCCGTGCAAAAAGACTCCAGCTGACAAAATCCACAGGGGGCCCCCGCTTTCTAGACAGAATGCCCTGAAGAAAGGTCAGGTTGTTTTTTGCCCCGGCAAAAAAAATCCCGAACCCATCCAAGGGGAAACCCGTGGAAAATAGTCCACAGGAAACAACATAAAAAAATACTCCCCGGATCATGGAAGGGACAGCCTAAAGGTGTGGGCAAAAACCTTTACCCAAGGGTGCCCCAAACTTGAAGAAATAAACTAAAAACGGATACCCTAAACCAATGGAACTGTCAGGGGAAATTTATGCAAAATGGGAGAACTGCAAATCTGATAGCTTAAAATAATCCCGTTGTGTATGTTAAAAGAGATTTTTACCAGGGAAAAAACATAAAATTTCCCGGAGAGGATCCAAATTCAAGCCCATTAGGGGGCCTTTGACAATGGACCTCATGGAGGATAGCAGTAATGGAGTCAAGAATTCCCCTTTCCAGGCATCCACCTGCAGACGACACGCAGGTGAGGGTGTGAGAATAGGCTGCACGACCTTACATGCTTACCATCTACCTTCCTCCACATAATCTCAACATAGATGATTGGAAGATTTCTTGGGCATTTTCCACACCATTTACCCTTGGGAGATTTTAATGGTCGGACACTCTGGGGGCCTTTGGCAAAAACCCCCGAGGAAGGGCCCTTGGGGTCCTTGTTTAAGAGTAGATGCAGTTTTTTGAACAGGGACACTACACACATTTTCCCAAATTCAAAAAGGGAAATTTTCCAATATAGCCTACAATAGGCAACCGATTACAGTTTAAAATTTAATTTGGGAGGTCGGAAGACTTACATGGAAAAAGGACCATTTTTCCCAAAAATTTGGAGGGGGTGAATGGTTTTCCCGTCAATGGAGTGCAGAGATGGCGACTTTAAATGCGATGGAATCTTTTTAGACAATTTCAGATTGAAGGGTCGTTAAAGATTTCCAGTGGTTTAGAAATGTTTAAAACTTTTAAAACGAATTATTGCAGCAAAGCACCATTTCCAAAAGTAGCGGACGTACCGTGGGGGGCTGATGAATGCCCAAAAAGCGTCAGAGAAGGAAAAATGAATTTAAAGGGAGTTGAAAAAACGCCCCAGATTGTACCCTTTATCAGACAAAAAAAAACCGAGCCAAAGGGCCCGGCGCGTGCTAAAGGAGGCTAGACGAGTCGTGGAGACCCGTATGTCTCCTGATTAACTTGGGACCCCTTAGAGGGTGGGGGCAAGGGCCTAAGATGTGGGAAAAAGCCATCCATATCACAACCGCTTGAAGATAGAGGCATAATCATCACAGACAAAAAGATATTGTAATGAGCTAGTAAACCATGGGAGAGATTCCTTGGAGATCTTTCACTGCTCGATTCCCATCTTCGTGCTAAACAGGAAACAAAACCCCGTGTCGTTCTTTAAGGACTGCAGTGAATTCCATACAATTTTCCATTTTTTCGCAAGGAGTGGACTCTGCTTTTCAGCTCTGCCCTTAAAACGCCCCCGGAAGTGACGATATTTCCATATCAAATGATATTCACTTACCGCACCCGGAAATTACAGACAATTTTTCTCACCAGTGCTCGCAAGCTGAGGAGAAAAAAGGTAAACTTTAGGGTTTAAAATTTAGATCGACCATAGATGACTTTTGAGATGGAAACTGCTATACAGAATTCCTTCGCACAGCGACGTCACATGTTTTGGGGTCTTTTGGGCCTGAAAAGGCTTACGATACAATTGGAAACATGGCATACTATGAAAGGGGACATTGGTTTAAGAGGGAGCATTACCTCCTTACAAAGCTTCCTTTCTAACAGGAAATTTAGAGTTGGGGGGAAACGTTTCAACCTGGAAGACCCGTGGAAGGGGTCCCCCAAGGGGGTGTCCTTGGACCTTGTTTTTCCATTTTTATAAAGACATTTTAAAAAATTGTTCCAAGTTTGTTATGAATCTGATGGGATGATTTTTCATGTATGCTCAGGAGGAAGCACAGGATGTGCAAGGACACTGCAGGCTCAATAAAAGGTTTTTACAGTGGGCAACATATCATGGGTTTAAAAATTTTTTCCAGCAAGACCCTGGCATACATTTCCACAAACGAGGAAAAAATTTCCCCCTTTTCCCATTTTGGGCAAACCCCCTGCAAATTTTTCCCAAAAGGTAGTATTGGGGCTAAATTTTTGATCAAGACTTTAAAGGGTGCCTCCCAAACAGTTAAAAGTGAAGGACAAAAGCCTTTTAATTTTTGCGGGGTTTTTTCAATTTATTTGGGGTGCAGACCGCACAACGCTCTACGGCTTTTTCAAGGTTTTTTCGTAGTAAGCTTTATTAGGCTTTAGGTGTATTTTTCGCAACTCCCACTGTTTTCCCGGGTGTTGGCTCAGTTCATAATGAAGTCTAGAATCTGTATGGGGTTTTTAGGTCTTCAACGTGGGAAACCTGTAGGAGAGGGAGAACCCCCTCTTTTATTACACCGGGGTACAGAACCCATTTACTACACGGACTACAAAGGATTCCGGGGATTCCTACACCAGATTGGTTTTCAACCCCTTGAGGAAGCCGACCTAGGTAGGAGAAGAGGGAAACCTTTTGGAGATTTAATTTTAGTCTTACTAAGGGTCTGGGTGTTGGAATTCCCCAATTCCCCCTTGGACTAATCAAGTCGAGCGGATTTTGGTCGGAAGGAAAGGGGGGGAAATGAGAAGCAGAAGTCAAAAGAGAAATTTTTTTCAGCACATTTTAAATACCCAAAGGGCAGAGGGAATATAACAGAGGTTTTGAAATCTGAAAATGGTGTGGGCTTTTAGCAGGAGCAGAAGGAAGACGCATCTGGCAGTCTTTTTTCTAGGCCTCGATCTTTTCTGCAGAGTTACATGCCATCCCTTGCACAGTAAAAATGATAGAGATTTACAAAAACCCTCTTTGGATAATTTGCGACTTCGCAGTGCTTGCAAGCAACAAGAGGGGTTAAACTTATCACATCCAGTATAAGGGAGGTTCAAAATTTGGATGCACTGATGTCAAACGCAAAAAAAATAACTCTGTGTTGGGTGCCAGGATGTTGGGGATCAGTGGGAAGGCGAGTGATCGAAGGGCCCAAGGCAGCTGCGGGTCAGCCTTTTGGTTCCGTTTCCCCTCCACACACCGACCTGAAACCCAGGGATAAGGAGTTTTTTCTCCAATAAAAAGGGAAGAATAATGGAGCATAAATCAGAAAACAAAATGCGAGACATTTGAGATGACCTTGGGAGGTGGGCAACTAGCATCCCCCTAAACCCAAAAAGGGGAAAGGATTAAAAAAAGACTAAGAATCGGGCAAACAAGAGATCATGGGCGAGATGGTAAAAGTCAAACACTTTTTTAAGGATGCCAAAAAACATTAACGATCGACATGTAGGGAAAGAGTACAACATTCTCAGACCAAAGACGTATTACTTTTAGACAAGGTATGAAGAGAAGAAAAATTTCCAATACAAGAGATTATTTTACGGTTTTTGAATGCGTCTTTGTCAGAAATCAGTATTTTGACGAAGACGCATTCGAAACCCCTCAAATACATCTTTGTATTGTGAAGATATCATTTCATTTATACCTTTTTTTACATTTGTCAATATGAATACGGTTTTAGTTTTTACTTTTCTCCCACAATACACGAAAAAAAAGTATTGGGGAGGATTGTGACAGGGGCTTATTTGTTTCCCTTTGGGGGAAATATTTCAAAAAAATTTAATTTGATAAGTTTATGCAATATTTTAATACTTAAAGCATAATATTTATGTTTTATTTTTTATTTTTTTATTGTTATTTTTTAAAATATTTTTCAAGATTTTTAAAAATTTTAAAATTTTAAAATTCGCCCCTAATGCCTTAGTGTTTTACGCGGCAGATAATTTTGAAAATCAAAAAATCAAAACCAGGGGAAAACATCAAGGGCGTGACATATAATTTCAGAGCGTCTCCAGGCCCTAAATTTTAATTAATTACTTCAATGAAATCTTAGAAGATTTGATTCTGGGGGTTTTTACAATCTCCCAATTTCCGGGGCCCGTGCGTACGGGGGACTATTTTAAAAAATTTAAACTTTTTTTAACATCTTGAATCTTATCGTTCTCCTAAAGATAAGGGAAGTATATACTTCTTATTTTTGTGTTTTAGGGTATGAGGGAAACAAAGAGGAAATAAGTATGTTTGGGGTTATAATTGTTGCTTTTTGTTATGATAATATAACTGAAAATTTAAAAGTGTGAAATATTTTTCAATTTTAATAAACTACGTGAAAATAAAATTTTAATGGAATGAAAAAACAATACTTTAATAATAAAAAAATTTTTTAAAGGATAATGAACGTAAAACATAGATAATAAAGAATATAATCAATGCATAATAATAGTAATTTTAAAAATACAATAATTCAAAAAACATAAATTTAAGAAAAAAAAGGCAAATTTCGAACCTCAAGATATATAGATAATACTAATTTTGAGCTATAAAAAAGCTACTTTATTAATTGTTGTAATTTTCCCCTTATCCTTTGGGGCATCTTAAAAAATTACATAACTACAAACCTACTTGTATGCACAATAAAGCGGATTTTTAAATATATATATAGACAAAAACATAAACCACACAAAACCACACACACACACACACACACACACCACAAACTATATTGTGAGTGGTTTTGGATAGTGTGTGGATGTTATATATATATATATTAAAATAATATATAGATATATATAATAATAAATAAATATAATATAATATGAAAGATGGGGAAAATGCAAGCCGCATTTATATCGATAAATAACAACTCTCCCTGACCAGGACTCGAAACCTAGGTCACTCCGGGTATGAAACCGGAGGCCAGTGCTAAGCCAACCATGCCACACGACCCACAAAAGGAGTGTGCAACTAGGATCTCACTAGCTCATAGACATTACCAATCTACTCATACTTGAGTAATGACAGCGAAGTTATATTTTATATATATATATATATATATATATATATATATATATATATATATGTATAGATATATATAAATACATATATATATACATATATATATATATATATGATATAGATATACATATACATATACATGTGTGTGTATATACATACATACATACATACATACATACATAATATATATATATATATATATAATATATATATATATATATATAGATATATATACACACACACACACACACACACACACACACACACACACACATATATATATAGTATATATATATATATAGATATATATATATATTATATATATATATATATATATAAATTTGTGTATATATAATAGAAACATATATATATATATATATATATATATATATATATATATATATATATATAAAATTATATATACATATATAATATATATAATATATATAAAATATACTATATATATATATAATATATATATATATATAATATTATATATATATATATATATATAGTGGTGTGTGTGTGTGGTGTGTGTGTGTGTGTGTGGTGTGTGTGTGTGTGTGTGTGTGTGTGTGTGTGTGCATATATGCATATATATATATATATATAGATCTATATAGATAATATATATATAATATATATATATATATTATATATATATTATTATGTATATATATATATATATATATATATATATATATATATATATATATATATATATATATATATATGCATGTATGTAATTCAGTTAATTTACTCAAATTACTTAAGTTACGGCTGCTAGTCTAGTTTGACTAGTTTTTAGAAATAATTCACATTTCCGTAATTATTTTAGATTATCTTTTTAAACTGATTCTGTTAAACCTCATACCCTCCGTTCTTTGGTGAGATTATTCATGTGGTATATATTTATTCTAGGTGGGTGTTTATTTCCCAGGAGATATTTACGTCTATTCGTTGTATTTTGTTCATGATTAGGTATATTTCGCATGCTTTTAATTATAATTTAATTGCATTCCTTTATTTATTCTTCAAGAAATACTTTTAGATCAATATGACTATGGATAATTCCACTTTTGCATTTTCTCTGGAAATTTCTGTGACGCCACATTTGGGCATGTAGACGCTCGCTTCAAAGACAGTAAACAAAGTACCATCTTGAACTTTTGCTTGTGATTTTCCTTCCGGATTTAATTAGTCTTTAGCTGATAAGATAATTAGTACTAAAATAATTATTTAGAAAGATGATATTTTATTTTCTTAGAAAGATAAAATTTTACTTTACTATTTTTGTATCAGGTGCTATATATGTTCATATTATTACACTAAAGTAAGGAAACAGTATAAATATGCGAGTTTACCCTACAAACTTCAGTTTTCCTTGTTTCCCCCACTAGGCATTCTCTTTAATTAGAGGGTACGCAGTTATATTTCACTGTTGCTTATTATATTAAGGTTCTATAATGGATATTTTAATGAAGAAACCTATATGTATTAATTTTGTTTCTGGAGAAATTCTGGAGAAGTTCCGGTATTATGCATGTATGATTAAGACGAAACAATATGCTTGTAATATATGTGACCTGAGTAGATGTTAAAATGTTAATATACAGTATTAAACCCTGATATTATAACCATAACCAAAGAGAGAGAGAGAACAGAGACAAGTGCCTGGTAAATGCCCGAAAGAGGTTAGTAAAATTCTTTAAATACCAGAAGTAAGAAAGAACATTCAACTGTACTAATATCAATAATAAAATTATAAAATACTATAGATCTGATTACAGAACAATAATAAAGTAATCATGTGAAAACAAATTGGAAAACCATGGTAAATAGAATATCTTCTTCACAGCTAGTGGCTGACAGGTGGCACTTGGATACCATTCAGATGTTTCTCTGTTATTATTGAGGGTTTAAAACCCATTCAAGGAGTAAGTGTTAATGAAGTTATAATAGAATAATACTATCTATGCTAAAATGAGGGTTTCATAATATTATATAATGTATAAAA